>NC_134483.1:86500378-86512878 GCF_040206685.1 Ascaphus truei
AATGCTTTTATTTGTGCGAGCTTTCGAGATACACTGATCTCTTCTTCCGGCGATGTTACAATGAATGAAGCAAGGATTACTTAAAAACAGTGTCTCTTGGAATGTTATCTGTGCTGGTCCTTCCCCCGATGTGGATGTGTTTTATGGCTAGAGGTGTCAAAGGGTTACTGAAAGCAAGTGAAGAAAGAGTGTGTATGTGTATCAGTGTGAATAAGAATGAATGGAGAGCCCACAGTATAAACAGTGCTCTGTTAAAGCTCGCACAAATAAAAGCATTTCGTTAGCCACAGAACGGTATCATCTATTTATTTTTTGATTATTGAAGCTCGGCTAACACGGTACTGATACCTCTACATGAATATATATATATATATATATATATATATATATATATATATATATATATATAGCATCTGGAAATATTACTGTATGCTCATTTGTATGTCTTAGACAGATCTGCAACCCCGCCTTTCACCGTTATCACATTATCACCTTGCCCTTTTACTGCAGCAAGGGATTCTGGGAAATGACATGCAATTGAGCACACAGTGACACGTTTTGTTTCAAAACCATTCAACATGGTTCCCCTATAGGCTTAAGCTTGCTGCATGGTCACAGCTTTGAGCACAAGATGCACCTTGACAAAGAGCGTGACGCTCGAAACGCGTTGGTGGGGGCCACTTGGGCTCTGTTCATGTGGTTGATGCCTTGATCCATTAAACATTTTTATCTTATGGGACACACTCTCCTGCAGTATTTTTTTCTCACTGACTACAGTAGTGCTCCAACTTTCCTATTACTTGTTCATCTGGATGCTGTGGAAAAACGGAAGCACACACCTGTGGAGGAACATCACACGGGAGACCATACAAATGTGAGTTGATTACTCTTGTTTTTATACACCATATCACTTACAGTATATCCACATTAATGCATATATGTCTGGACACTAGCATGTGGGAATTCTTACAACAAGATGAGTGGAATTCCATCCAGCTATTTGACTAATAGTGGATTAGTGGTGTATTTACTATTTGGTTCATTGGTCTATATATATATGTGTGATACTTCAGGGAATACAGCAGTGGAATATTCAAATCTTCAAGTACTTTGCTTATACTAGCCATTGATCTATGTTTGAGCACTATACAGCTTTTTTTTTCTTGTTCATAAAGACAGGGAGACAGGTGGTATAAAAATGAAAAATATTTATTGTCTAACTAACATTACAAAAAAGGAGGTGTGAACCCTCCTACACGTTTCACACAAAAATAGTGCTTTATCAAGATCTGAAAGAAGCCTCCCTTGGGCACAAAGTTAAACTGTCCTTATTCAATGATGAAACAAAGTCAATTGTTAGTTGGGACAAGGAATATGATTTTTTTTTTACCTGAATAAATGGTTTCCCAATACAATTTACCATAGGGATTGACCTAATGTTTTTTAATCATTATTTATTTACAACACACCAACAAATTCTGCTAAGCAGTATTATGGGATGTGAACACAATAACCATAAAATTACATACAATTAACACCGTGGGTGAGGGGAGGGGTGGGGGCAGAGAATAGGAAATTGCAATCAGAAGTAATTGGGCTCTAATGTTTTCACTGACCTTCACTAGTCCACTACAAATGTCGCTCTTCCACAGCAGCACTGGAAAAACAATGGCGGCAGAAGAACTGCGTTGGGGCCAGAGGAGTCAATCTCTGCACTGCTTCCTGAAGTTGTGCCCCATAATCCCTTGCGTAGCAATGTGATGATTGACAACTGTTAGGCTAAGGCCCCGCTCCCTCAGTCAGCGCGCCCGCACTGCAGACAGGTGGGGCGCTGACAGACACAGACCGCGATATGCGGTCTGTAGGGAGCGGGAGCCGGGGCTGGAGTGGGAGGGAAGGGCGTGGTTTAAGCAGAGGGGGGCATAGTTTAAGCGCAGGGACCCGCTACCCCCCCCCACCATCCACGGGCTCGGGCTCCCGGGCTGCAGGAGGGAGCTGCTGCGGGCTGCCCTACTCACACGCTGACACTCAGGCACACACACACACACACACACACACACACACACACACACACACAGGCACTCACGCACTCAGGCACACACATACACACACACAGGTAGGCACTCAGACACACACATACACACACAGACAGGTACTCATGCTGCTTTCCCTCCACACTCTCCTCACCGCTCCCCGAAGCCTCCCCTCCTCCCGAAGCCTCTCCTCCTCATTGGCTCACAGCCACACCACGTGACGCATCGACGCTTGGGATTACAATTCTCTTGAATCCCCTAGCGGCTGTTGCGTCACAGTGTGTAGTGAGCTGTGCCGTGAGGGGGGACTGGGACCGGCTCGGGAGGATTTCCCTGCTGGTGGGGAATGCTCGTGCGGCCGCCCATGCCGCCGGGTGCAGCGGGTCCCAGGCCTAACACTGTAATGATGCGCGGAACACGCCCCCTGCGGCGTGTCCCTTCCTTACCTGTTTACTTCTGATCGCCGCCCTCTAGCTGTGAGTCAAGATCCTATGTCTTTAAGGATTCTGAAGCAAGCAACGCCATCTTGCTTTCTGGCAAACCCTGCCCTCTTCCTCCTGACAGGAAGTAAGCCTCTCTTTGACTTTCTCTCTGCTATTAGTCTTTTGCTACCAGCCCTGGTGTCTGCTAGTACTCATCGCATACCTGCCTGGACCTCCTTGGAACCTTTACTTATCTCCTGTGGATTCCGGAAGACTGGGACAGTCACTCTTATACTACTGAGGTTAGTTTATCGTCGGGTAGTGTAGGTACCTGCTTAGTAGGGTTCACCTTGACGTGGTAGCAGGCTTATAATTCCTTGGCCAATGGATTAGACTAAGAACCCTTATGTTATGTTTAGTTTCGCTGCACCTTGCTGTTTTTGTTACTATGCCTTTAAGAAGTCTGGACATTCTCCAAGAAGCTATCCTTCTCTGGATGTTACCTTGTGCTCTGGACTCCATGCCCATGTTCCTGGTTTCCGTTTCCAGACTCCCGTGCTGAAGCGTTGGCTTCCCACAACCCCCGCGTTGGTGCCTGAGAACGCGCGCACTCCCGCGCTGCTGTCAGAGCATGCGCGCACTTGCAGCTGGATCACTCGTGTCTGAGTAGGCACCGCACCTCCGGACGCGTCACGCATTCTCATGCGCGCGGCGCGGTCACGTGACTACGTGCGCCGATCCCCAGCTGCGCGGCAACTCACTCCCTTCGTATCCCCTGCGGCCTCCCCACCTCGCTAACTGGTCCTTCCCTTTCTTCCCTGCGCTTGTGAGGAGAGCACAAGCGTGACATTATGCTCGGCCAAACAAACGGACCCCCAGAGGTGGCCCCGTCTGTCTCCATGTTCCATGCCATGTTCGTGTCCATGTTCCTGAGGCCTGCTGCTAGCTCCATGCAGAGGCCCGTTCCTGTACCCCTGTAACGTTGGGAGATCCTATAGTCCCCTCTAGTCTAGTAAGGATCGTTCAGAGTCCAATCCTGAAGGGGGGGATACTGTAAGGAATCGGGGAACAAGCCCCCTGCGGCGTGCTCCCTCCTTACCTGCCGCATCTCAGTTCCTGCTCTCCTTATAGAGCATGCACGCACCCGCGGTTCCCTACTCGTAGCACGGAGCCCGGCCACCCCCGGTCACGTCACGCATTCTCTCACGCGTGGCGCGTACACGTGACGGCGTGCGCCGCCCTCCAGCTGCGAGTCAACTTCACGCCCCCTTGTGGCGTATTCTCTACCCATGCCTAGTTTCTCTGATGTCTCTCTGAATGGCATGCGCCGTCCTCTAGCTGCGAGTCAAGATTCCCTGTTGATTCCCTGTGTGGCGGGCGCTGCCCTCTTGCCTAGTTTCCCTGATGTCTCCCTGTATGGCGTGCGCCGCCCTCTAGCTGCGAGTCAAGATTCCCTGTTCTGTGTGGTGGGCGCTGCCCTCTAGCTGCGAGCATTCCTTCCTATCGGGGTTGCCACCCTCCGGGTTTCACCCGGAGACTCCGGGTTTGGCATCCCCTTCTCCGGGCTCCGGGTTTGTCCCTGAAATCTCCGGGTGGGCGGGTTGTTGCAGACAGGGCAGCACAGTAAGTGAGTTCGCATTGCTACATCACTCACAGTTCCTCTGCATTTCTCACGGGACTATCTATGTGCACTTCACTGCCTACTACATCCGGGTCACAGCCCTATGCTCTACTACACATGCTCACAGGTAGGGGATCATGGGAGTTGTAGTTTTTATTAGACAAGATGGATTGGCACATAAGCAACACAGTAACATTCTTAGAAACCCTGCTAGAGAACACACACCATCCCCATGTATCTTATCTCTCCTCTCCCTTCTCCCCCCCTCTCCCTTCTTTCCCCCCCCCCCTCTCCCTTCTGCCCCCCCCTCTCCCTTCTCCCCCCCCTCTCCCTTCTCCTCCCCCTCTCCCTTCTCCTCCCCCTCTCCCTTCTCCTCCCCCTCTCCCTTCTCCCCCCCTCTCCCTTCTCCTCCCCCTCTCCCTTCTCCTCCCCCTCTCCCTTCTCCCCCCCCTCTCCCTTCTCCCCCCCTCTCCCTTCTCCCCCCCTCTCCCTTCTCCCCCCTCCCTTCTCCCCCCTCCCTTCTCCCCCCCTCTCCCTTCTCCCCCCCTCTCCCTTCTCCCCCCCCGCCCTTCTCCCCCCCTCCCTTCTCCCCTCCCCTCTCCCTTCTCCCCTCCCCTCTCTCTTCTCCCCCCCCTCTCTCTTCTCCCCCCCTCTCTCTTCTCCCCTCCTCTCTCTTCTCCCCCCCTCTCTCTTCTCCCCCCCTCTCTCTTCTCCCCCCCTCTCTCTTCTCCCCCCCTCTCTCTTCTCACCCTCTCTCTTCTCCCCCCCTCTCTCTTCTCCCCCCCCCTCTCTCTTCTCCCCCCTCTCTCTTCTCCCCCCTCTCTCTTCTCCCCTCTCTCTCTCTTCTCCTCTCTCTCTCTTCTCCTCTCTCTCTCTTCTCACCCCTCTCTCTCTCTCTTCTCCTCCCCCCCCTCTCTCTCTCTTCTCCCCCTCTCTCTCTTTACAGTAAAGCTGCTTCAGTTCCTCCCTTTTGATAGCAATGAGGTAACCTTGTCTTTGTTAAATTAACTCAAGTAAAGTTAACTGAGGTAAACATTGTAATAAATTAATATTGATCAGTGACGACTCTGTTTGCAACAATTGTCATCAGCGTTAGTTATAAATAATAGAAATGATGTAAGGTATAATTCCATATACCATTAACGCAGCAATAGTGCCCGCAACAGCAGTCTCCCATCTCCCCCTGTAACTACTCTCAATATGGCTCCGCGGCGTCAAATGGCGCTGCGTTGCCATGCCAACGGGAACGTCACGTGACGTAACAGCATCACGTGATGCTCGTTGCCATGACAATGAGACGCCACATGATGTCACGACGTCATGCGGTGCCACGTTGTCATGGTGACTTGACGCCGCGTAACGTTACATAGCATCCCGTTGTCATGGCAACACAGTGTCGTTTAAAAAAAAAAATCTCCGGGTTGACCGTCAGTCGAAGGTGGCAACCCTGCTTCCTATGCATCGCTGCCCCTAAGTCTCTTGGATCGCTCGGAGTTCGATCCTTAAGAGGGGGGTACTGTAATGATGCGCGGAACACGCCCCCTGCGGCGTGTCCCTTCCTTACCTGTTTACTTCTGATCGCCGCCCTCTAGCTGCGAGTCAAGATCCTATGTCTTTAAGGATTCTGAAGCAAGCAACGCCATCTTGCTTTCTGGCAAACCCTGCCCTCTTCCTCCTGACAGGAAGTAAGCCTCTCTTTGACTTTCTCTCTGCTATTAGTCTTTTGCTACCAGCCCTGGTGCCTGCTAGTACTCATCGCATACCTGCCTGGACCTCCTTGGGACCTTTACTTATCTCCTGCGGATTCCGGAAGACTGGACAGTCACTCTTATACTACTAAGGTTAGTTTACCGTCGGGTAGTGTAGGTACCTGCTTAGTAGGGTTCACCTTGACGTGGTAGCAGGCTTATAATTCCTTGGCCAATGGATTAGACTAAGAACCCTTATGTTATGTTTAGTTTTGCGGCACCTTGCTGTTTTTGTTACTATGCCTTTAAGAAGTCTGGACGTTCTCCAAGAAGCTATCCTTCTCTGGATGTTACCTTGTGCTCTGGACTCCATGCCCATGTTCCTGGTTTCCGTTTCCAGACTCCCGTGCTGAAGCGTTGGCTTCCCACAACCCCCGCGTTGGTGCCTGAGAACGCACGCACTCCCGCTCTGCTGTCAGAGCATGCGCGCACTTGCAGCTGGATCACTCGTGTCTCTGAGTAGGCACCGCACCTCCGGACGCATCACGCATTCTCATGCGCGCGGCGCGGTCACGTGACTACGTGCGCCGATCCCCAGCTGCGCGGCAACTCACTCCCTTCGTATCCCCTGCGGCCTCCCCACCTCGCTAGCGGGTCCTTCCCTTTCCCTGCGCTTGTGAGGACAGCACAAGCGTGACAAACACCAATGCAGTTTTCTAAATGCTTGCTTCTCGCCCACCCAGCCCACTAGTCCGCTTTTCACCTGTAATTTTTTCCCTCATTCCCAAACAAGTGGATATTTCAAGACCTAACAACACTGTTTTTCTGATAGTGCTGTAAATATAATTTGGTATTTTTTTTTCAATTTCTAACCAGCGTTATTGAAGTTTTATTCAACTTACCATATACTCTTAGGATTTCCCAGAAAGAGGATCATATAAAGAGGATTTGCTCTCTGCTACTGCTATATATGTAAATTGGGTGCGCAGATTTCCGATCCTCTTAATTAAGGCAACAGTTACTTTATTTGCAATTGATATTAATGCAAATACTACTATCTGGACAATACACTGTTCAATTAAAAAGAATATGAAGATACAGTATATCTGTAGCCGTCTCTTAAAGAGAAGTGTTTCAATAAACAAAAAACAAACATAATTTTATGAGGTGCGTGGGTTTGATATATTCATACAAAAAAGTGAGAAAATCACAGCACTGTCTTAACATTTTATGAACCCTGCGTTTATTTTTCATTTTCCTTGAAAGTCACCTATACATTTAATCAAGCAAAAATGGAAGCCTGTTTTCTTATGTCTCAAAATATATAACAAATATAAAAAGATATCTCTGAAGAAATACATAATAGAAATTAAATAGTCTCTATAGATTGCATTAAAAATCTTGATAAAGGGGGTGAATGGATTGGAGAAGGAGCTGGTTGGTCAAGGCACAAAAAGCAAAAGCAACATCTCAGAGATCTATATGGCAATATAAAGACTCTAATTCAGTTAGAAATTTAAAAAAGCCTTACTGGAGATAAGACAAGACATCTCTAGGCAAGAGGACAAACAGGATAGAGAAAAAGCTTGACGGAACTATTGAGGCTCAGAACAGAACAGGACAGAACAAAATCTTGAGCAACTATGTAATCAAGTAGGGGACAAAGCAGAGAGGCAGGAAGATTTTGAGAATTGAGATAGGAGAAACAACATGAGACTCTGAGGCATACCAGAACTGGTTGCTGATCCGGAGAAGTTTATCTTAAGATGGCAAACACAGATTCTACCAGACCGAACAGACGAGAGTCTGCAGATGGATCATTGTCACAGGGCCCTACTGCTGCGACACACTTTATTCGAGCAAATACCCAGTATGTACCTGGCAGATACCTGGAATGCGCCGCTCCTCACCTCTGACAAGCCCCGTTGCGTTTGCCTTCCCAGCCATGGTTCATGCCTGGCTGACGGGCGGCTGATCTGTTAAATGATAATGATTAGGATTTAATAGGCTGCAATGCTTTGCGTGTCTACCAGATGGCATAAATTCATGAATTGTAATGCAGTATACATTTATATACTGTGCAGTATTGCAGCCAGCGGGAATAAAATGCTTCAATCCCTGCCTGGAAAATAACGCAATGCACTCGGGCAGAAAACAGTCACAAACCTCAATACACCCGAGTATACCCGAATTCGTGGGACTAGCCGAGCTCGAATAAAGTGTGTCGCCAGTGTACATCCAAAGCCTGCAGCAACCGACTATCCAAGAGACATAATAGTAAAATTGAATTACTTCAAAACAAAGGAAGCATTCATCTCCATGACCAAAAGGACACATAGAGCAGTCATTTGAAAACATACTGCTCTAAGTTTTTCAGGATCGGTCACCCACCAAACTGTCCAGAAGGCAAAGTTTGCAACCGATCACTGCCAAGTTATGGGAGTCGAAGGTCCGATACCTCTGGGCCTTTCCATTCCATTTGGTGGTGATTAGAGCTGACATTACATTCTCAGTGAAGAACCATGAGGACGAACCAAAGTTCCTGAGAAGGTTGGGATTAGAGCCCTTTCCCCGCTCTTGGCTAGTGGTTTTACATTTACATAACCATACTTTGACAATTTATCTGATAAAGAGAAGAAGGAACTTTCCAATTTGAAAAAGACAAATCCCTTGTCATTAAAAATGCTGAGAAAAGTGGTGCCATTGTTGTTCAGTCTGCCATTAACTACCAGGAGGACTGGGGACAAGTGGTCTTAATCTATATTAAGAATAGATCCCATTGCCAACTTTCTCCTAGAATTAAGGGAGTTACTTGGTAGGGGTAAATAATTATATGTCCTCAATGACGTACGTATGTATCTTTCACAAACTCTCCAAGATCCATAAATCGCTTGACTGCCCTCCAGGATTGTCCATTGTGGCAAGCATTGGGTCTTTGGGTTTTTTACGTTACGTCGACAGGTTTCTACAACCTTTGGTAAAAACCTTGCCTTCTTTTCTCAAGGATACCACTGATTTACTTGTTGCTATACAGAATGTCCAATGGAATAAAAATTTCTGGTGGGTCAAAATGCATGTCACATTACTGTACACGAATATTAATCACAATCATGGTTTAGCATCAGTTCAACTTTATTATTATTATTTTTTTTTACAATTTTCTCACTTGTTTGTTGCATAGTGCACCTTTTTTTGTTAGATTCCATCACCTTTTTACTCACTCACATTTATTTTTATTCACAGTTTTATTTACAAACCAGACGCACAGCAATGGGGATGTCTTTTGCCCCCTCCTACGCAAAATTATTTATGGGGTTATGGAATCCATTTTTATTTTTGGTGATTCCAATCACTATTGGGAGTATATAGTTTTTTATAAACGTTATATCGACGATTTAATTTTTATCTGGGATGGTGATCACATTTCACTAAACACATTCAGTCAAATACTTAATATTAATAATTAAAATCTTACATTTACTTTTGAACACAATATTCGCTACATTCACTACTTGGACATTCTATTGTATGTAGATGTCCAAGGTAGAATACAAACGGATATCTATCAGAAAATGAATGCAAGGAACACCTATTTGAGCCATCCTACTCCCCTAATTAGCGGTATCCCCAAAGGCCAGTTCTTTCAACTTAGGAGACTTTGTATTTCAACATTTTCATAGTTAGAACAATCGAAGGAAATGGCCTTGAGATTTACATATAGGGGTTACAAAGATAAGAACATCTATAATTCTCTTAATCATAATAAATGTACGGATAGATAGGATTTAGTGCCATCTTAGAGACATGGACAAATTAAGACATGTGCACGAAAGTTTCAAGAGGGTAGTTCATGCACACCCCTATTTTTAACCCAGTATAATAAACAAGCTAATCAAATATGCTCTATCATTAAAAAACACTGGGCAACACATAAACTTGATAAAGATTTAAAATCAGTGGTAACCATGGGACTCAGATTTGCCTTCGGAAAGGCCAGCTGATTGGGAGCACATCTGATTGGGAGCCTATTTAACTCACGGGCCAATGAGACAATTGGAGGAATACCAAAGGGTTTTTTCAAATGTGGTTTTTGTGCGGTGTGTAGATTTGCCAAACCTATTAAAACCATCTAGGGTCAGACCACTAGATTTGAGAATAAAATGCATTTGTTCATTAACTGCAACACTAGCCACTAGGTACTTTTAAAATATGGCTGTGTCAAGGGCTATGCGGGGCAAACTATCAGCCCTTTGAAAATAAGAATTATGGAACATATTCGCTCCATTAGAAAATAGGATCTGACACCTCTGGTATCGAGGCATTTCTCACAGTGTCCCAAAGGGGGTCTATACAATTTTAGATTCTCAGGCATTGAACATGTTCCTGCATGGCATTATGGGGGAGACAGATTGAAATTGCTTAACAGATGGGAAATGTTTTGGATATATACATTAGATACAATTACTCTCGCTGGTATCAACATAGATTGGCAGTTGATACCCTTTTGATAAATTCGGTGCAACATATATTCGAAACATTGTAGCGTCTGTCCCATAACATACAGTAGATGGTATCCATTAAGTCGGATTGAGCAACATCTATTCTATCCCCAGCTGAGTAAGGCATTCGGAACCGTAGGGGGCAAGGCACATTATTTATCTGATCGGTTGATTATTGTTCTTCCTCCATTATTGGGCTCTGTTAATTAATGATGAGGTATATTGTCCAACTCGTATACAGTTTCTGAGACTTCAATCTATAATTGGCTTTTATAATGAAAGTTTACATTATTAATGCTATGGGTCCTACTTCCTTCCCTTAAGGTTCCTTCAAGTTTTTTCTGTCATTTTTACTGGGACATCCAACCATGATCATGTATACAGTATCCTAGACGAGGGGCGCGCAAAGTTCTTTTGGCTGCGCCCCCCCTGTGTGCTGGCTCCAGAGCTCGCGCCCCCCCTCCCCAGTGACCTGGTGTCCAATTACACCGAGGGTCACGTGACATAATGTCACATGACCCCACAGCATCATTTGACAGGCATTTCCATGACGACGCATCACGTCACATGACCCAGCGGCGTCATTTGACCCCACGTTGTCATGGCGAAGTGTCCATAAGCAGGCTGAATCCTGGTAAGTTGAAGTTACAAAGACCAGACTGGAAACACTTGAATCAGTGACTAAGAGGGTCACTATAAGCCCTAATGATAGCACTCAGAAGTCACCATACATGAGTGAGTATGATGTGCTGGAGAAATAAGTGTAATCACTAGAACCAAAAGTAGGAGGTATATAGCCTCCTGCCACAAACCTACAGGCAGCAGATAAAAACAGAAAAAATAATAAAATTTTATTAAATAAATCAATGACCGACACAACTAAACAACTATAGGGAACATATAAATACACACACATGGGATATTAAAATCCTCTCGGAAGTAACGGTGGTGGGCTATTAGCTAATGACATGCACATATGTAGATACACATGTATAGGAATAGTACAACGATATATGCGGAGGTAGGTAAACTGTACACTGCAGGGAAAATCACATCAGTATAGAACTATACAGAGTAATGTCTGTATACTCTGCTAGCGTATATAGCACAGCATAGAGCGCTGCAACCAGTGTAAATATCTCAGCCCCACACGCAGCTGGTATGCGTTTTGTTACCCAATTGGTAGATATATAACCGGATGGTATATACTTGTGGGGAAACAAGGGAGGCACATGATATATTATACACACGCTGTTGTTCAAAATCGCTCTAAAGTAGGCTATAAATGGTCTGATTAGACCTTCAACGTCTGTAGTGTGAAGTATAACAGCGCGTCTCTGTGTCTGTGAGATACTACCTTCACCGCATGTCACTGCCCATACTCGCCGTTCTTCCTGGTGTGCGTCAAGCGTCTGACGTCACCATACCCCGACGTACGTTTCACGTGCTTGGCACGCTTCTTCAGGGGGAGGAGTCACACTGGGTATGGTGACGTCAGACGCTTGACGCACACCAGGAAGAACGGCGAGTATGGGCAGTGACATGCGGTGAAGGTAGTATCTCACAGACACAGAGACGCGCTGTTATACTTCACACTACAGACGTTGAAGGTCTAATCAGACCATTTATAGCCTACTTTAGAGCGATTTTGAACAACAGCGTGTGTATAATATATCAAGTGCCTCCCTTGTTTCCCCACAAGTATATACCATCCGGTTATATATCTACCAATTGGGTAACAAAACGCATACCAGCTGCGTGTGGGGTTGAGATATTTACACTGGTTGCAGCGCTCTATGCTGTGCTATATACGCTAGCAGAGTATACAGACATTACTCTGTATAGTTCTATACTGATGTGATTTTACCTGCAGTGTACAGTTTACCTACCTCCGCATATATCGTTGTACTATTCCTATACATGTGTATCTACATATATGCATGTCATTAGCTATTAGCCCACCACCGTTACTTCCAAGAGGATTTTAATATCCCATGTGTGTGTATTTATATGTTCCCTATAGTTGTTTAGTTGCGTCGGTCATTGATTTATTTAATAAAATTTTATTATTTTTTCTGTTTTTATCTGCTGCCTGTAGGTTTGTGGCAGGAGGCTATATACCTCCTACTTTTGGTTCTAGTGAATACACTTATTTCTCCAGCACATCATACTCACTCATGTATGGTGACTTCTGAGTGCTATCATTAGGGCTTATAGTGACCCTCTTAGTCACTGAT
>NC_134483.1:86517878-86610378 GCF_040206685.1 Ascaphus truei
AATACAGTACAGTTTGGTATAAAAATGACATACCGCACGAGATGGAATTTGCTTTTCAAGCGATATGCCTTTGTGATTTTGCTTCGGTCTGGAAGAGCTGTGCCAAGAGAAACTGCATCTCCCTGCACAGCTCTTACAGGCGATCACAATGTTTTTATTAAAATGTTATTACCATAGTGTTGAAGGACCCCCTGCTTTCCGAGGTACAGGTCTCTGTATCAAGTGCCGCTATATCCTGCAAGTTTAAATGTTGTGCGTCTCGGCGCATTTGAAGTCGTAGGAGATGCCGGCACCCCATACTGGGGCCTGTACCTAGGGGGTCCCCCCAGGCCTGAAAGTAATGCAGTTCAGCTCCGTAGAACCCCTGCTTCAATACTATGTTAATAAAATGTAAATAAAAACAGTGCTTCATTACCTTAGTAACAAATAATAGGTATCCACAGTGACAATCAATGGGTTTCTTGGCTACTATATTTTTAGTAATGTAGTGTAATGCGTATTTTATTACATTGTGGTGGGGTTTTTTGTTGTTGTTTTTTTAGCCATATTTGGATACTTAGGCTTTTGCCCATTTGTGTGTGGGGTGACCAGGGTAGAAGGGGTGGGGGGCAGGGATGGCGGTAGTTGCCCTTGTGAGGGGGGTTAAGCCTCCTGGGTAAGTAAGGGGGTGGGGTGAAACCCTTAATTACCATCTCAGTTACTACTCTCTAAGTTAATTAAGGAGTTACTAGCTAGTTACTACTGTAGTAGCTACTGTAGTGTTTTAATTTAAATGTTGGTGCCACAGAAGTGGAGGAGGACGACGAAGAGGATGGCCTTCATCTTTGCAGGGGTAAGTTCAACTTTTATTTACTATAAGGTGGCTGGCTATTGATTTATTTTGAATGGGCAAAAGTGCTATTAAGTGATTGTGATAAATGTTCACTAGGTTGAAAAATAAATGCCCCGATTAATTTATAGAAATGAATAGCCAATATGAAGCTGGCCTAGCCCGAATGGGCAGCAACAGCCGATGACCGGGGGGCACAGCCTCCCCGAACCTGTTTGGCTGCAAAAGCGGCCAGGGGTGGTGCCGAGGAGGGTCTCCATAGACCAAACCAGCAGCCAGGAGCAAGCATTGGTCACTTGTCCTGGCTCGCAGTGGTTTGGCCTCTCCTCCTAGTAAGTGCTTACAGTGTTTCAGTATATATATATATATATATTGTATGTGGGTATATATATGTGTACGGGCATGCACATGTACGTTGTGTGTGAAAATATATATACGTGTGTGTATTTTATTTACAGTTGGTGGCTCAAGTTGCACCGTGTGGTACAGAGTATACATATTGCGCTGGGGGGAGTGCAGTTGGGGGATCAGGTACTATGGGGGGGGGGGCATACATGTTGGGCATTCATTACAATGGCACCAGGGGCCCATGGGTTACAGGGCGAGGCAGGTATTCTGTGGGTAGCATTGGTGGCACCAGGTGGCCATACGTTGTGGGGGCTGTGCACGTAGTCGGTGCGTAAACTTTGCGCTTTTGGTTTCAATTCAGTGTGGCATGTTTTGCGCCATGTGGCATGGGAGATTTGTACAGTGTGGCATGTTTTGTGCCAGGTGGCATGGGAGATTTGTACAGTGTGGCATGTTTTGCGCCATGTGGCATGGGATATTTGTACGGTGGGGCATGTTTAGCGCCATGTGGCATGGAAGATTTGTACAGTGTGGCATGCTTTGCACCATGTGGCATGGGATATTTGAACAATTGGGAGAGATGGCTTGCACCAAAGGTGGGCAGCAGGGGGCACGTTTTGCATGGGCTACAGAGGTCATGCTTGGTTTAGTGCCTTTTCCTTGGGGCACCATGTTGTTCATGGACTATGGGGTTTAGGCATGTATTACTTCAAATAATATGGTCGGTTATAATTCACAGACTTGCCTGGAGGGGCGCGAGTAACCCTGGTGGAAACAACAAGGAGAGGAAAAGGAATGAACAAAAAGGTGGGGAACTTGGCATTATATTGCGAGGGGTGGGTCGTTCATCACCCACAGTTCAACCACAAGATAAGCAGAGGGTTAGGATGGATGGAATTTCACCTGTAAGTTGACAGGTTCAAAATGAATTGCAGGAGGGAGTGGAGAAGGTCATTGCGAGGTTAGCGGTTGTAAGGAATCGGGGAACACATCCTTTGCAACGTGTTCCCTCCTTACCAGCAGCTACTCAGCCCTCTGTCTTGGCACCAGCATGTGCGCACCCTCCCACCCCCCCCCCCACCCCGCTCTGTTTACAGAATGCGCGCGCACACGCAGCTCTTCTAGAGTTGCCTTGTAGCTTAGCTCCGCCCCCCGGGATGCACAGCGCGTCGCGCATCAAACGCGTGCTCACGTGAGGACATGTACCGGTTCCCAGCTGCGCGGCAAGTAATCAGACTGCCACTTGCCTCCTGTGCCTATCACGGCTCCCGCAGGGGCAGCGCCTCCGCTCCGCCCCTGTCATATTGGCTGCTATGCTATATATACCCTGCTCGCTCTTTCCAGCATTGCTCAGCATAATCACTTGTAGCCTTGTGTGCCTCACAGTTCAGTTGTGCCTAGCTCTTGTTCCAGTCTTGTCTTGCAGTTTGCCTCCTCGTGTACCGACCTGGCTTGTTAGTGAAACCCCTCTGGAGATCGACCTCGGCTTACCCTCGACTACATTTACCTCTCCAACCTAAGACCACGGCTTCACGGATTTCGACTATTCTCAACTCTCCAATCCCAGACCATGGCTTAACGGACTTCGACTACGCTGCTCTCTATAACCCAAGACCCCGGCGATTATACGGACTAACTTTCTCTCTCTTACCCAGACCCGGCTGCGCTGACAATCCGCCTTGCAGGCACGCCTCCGCTGCTGTCGGTGCGGGGTTTCATACCTTCCCACCTCAGTACCGGGGTCTTGTCTTGTTTGCAGGTAGCGCAAGCGTTACAGCGGTAGGGGCCTAATTTAAGGGTTTGTTAAATAGGCCGTCAGTGGCGGCAGTTGGGGGGAGGGGGTAGGTAAACAAACACACAGATACCCAACAAGCTTTCAGAACCCCCCCCACCCCCCAAATTACCCCAAAATATATATCTGTTTATGTGTCAAAAGGAGTGCTTGTGGCGTGGCTAATTGTATAAAACAAGAAACAAAGAAGTCCAGAGCAACATCCAATGTGACAAAAATACACAGTGAAATACCTATATATCTCTGTGTGGGTAGTTGCCTGTCCTGACAGATGGGGCTCGGGCTGTTAAATCTGGGGATGAAGCGAAGGGGCAGGTCACCGGGACGTACTTCCGGGTGCCCCCCTTTGCGTTACCCATCACCGAGCATTCTGGCACGGACTGGCGGTATGCTATCTCCAACAAATAAATAAAGCGCAACAAATAAGTGATATAATTATTTCAAAATGCTGCCTGAACACCAGCGGTCTCCCAAACCGCCAAAAAACACAAATCCAAACCAACAAGTGTTCCTGGCACAGATTGAAATGTGCAATACAGAGTGCCAATACCCCCAGTGATTAACTAAACAAAACTAAACTAAACTACTGCTCTCCCATAGTCCAAAGAATCTTCTGGTGTAGACTTCATATGCAGAAGGAAACACAGATGCAAAGACAATAGTGCATTAACACTTTACTTGAATCACATACAACACAGGTAGGTACGCTATCTCCAGTTATTAATAAACAAAGCGGCGGCCCAATACCTCCAGACTGTGTCCTCTCGTAATTCTTAATGTTATATGTCGATTAGTGTAAAAGGGAGAGGGGGGGGGGGGAAGCTCACACCTCCTTGGTCATGAGTGTTTGAAGGATTTAACCACTGTGAGAATTAGGATTGGCTGTCCTTAGTTCCCACTTAGCCATATTAATAGGTCTCACAGTCAGATACCATCTTTGTAGATGCCATAATACAGATGTCTGAAAACTTGATGAGTGCTTGCTAGTATTATGAGGCTATCTTACAAATGGGGATCTAGATGGTATCTAATCTTCGGTATAGAGCATAATTTCATTCTCAGCCCGGTACCCCAAATAGCTACTTTTTTATAGCTTACCTAAAGTACACAAGATCAAGTCCATTTATCACAATCACTAGGTAGCCAGCCTGGCATCCTAATGATAGCCTTTGAAATGTTTGTACAGTGTCTTTGTTTTGTGTGTCCATTGACCCAATTTATTTTATGATAGAAGCTCTAATAAAGTTATATTTGAAACATTTCCATTTATCCTAGGTCAGACATTGTAGGGCAATTTCATCATCACCCGTCTGGCTATAACAGTGACTTATCCATAGCTTATCCAGGTGTTACCTGACAATACACAATATTCTACTATTATAGGAGAGGGCACTCTATCAGGTTCTTGGGTATTGTTCCATCTCTGGTAGCAATACCTATACCTTTTCGTTTGTCTATTTTTTTTTATAGTATTATAATTTGTATTTTATTTTATTGCAATGTACTGTATATTTTAATGGGCAAAAGTGCTATTAACCATATTTGGATAATCAGGCTTTTGCCCATTATTGTGTGTGGTGTTGGTAATAGAAGGTGGTAGTTCCCGTGGGGGAGGGTGGGTTAGACCAGGGGTGTGCAAATGGGGAGGGGGGGGGGGGGCTTGGGATTTTCTAGGGGGGGCGCGGTGGTTGCTCACCGTATCTCTCACGAGAGGCCTAACCACCCACCCTGGGAAAACTACAACCTTCACCCACCTCCTCTACCACCAACAATCCAGACATTGCTATTTAACCCCTTCATTACCTTAGTGGTTAGTCACTAAGGTAATGGGCTTTAATTTTGATTAAATACGATTGAAGCAATGGGTCTCCAGAACTGAAATTAAGGTGTATCAGCTCCAGAGACCCCCAGCTTCAATCCTATGTAGTAAAAATAAATTACACTCCTTCATATGCACATTGCGAACCCGATCTTTCCACCCTTTAGGTGGCGGAAACAAAATTTGTGGGTTTAAGGTGCGATGTGCATATCGAAACTACCTGAATAGCAGTGACTAGCAAAAAGTGCGAGTTTGGGCTGCCTACACCCCCATCCTTCTCGAGCACCATCTCTTGACCCACGATGCAATGCTCTTCAACAGCCAATGTCTCCGGTAAGTTCTTTACTTCTTTCTTCTTTATTTTCTTTTGTCTTCTCTGCTGTACAATCCAAAAGGGGCCGGAGATGTTGCCCTTATGTCTTCTTGCAGTCAAATGAGAAGGAACAGGCTTTATATAAGACCTGTGATGTCACATTTGAGTATCAAATGGTACACCCCCAATCCGTCATCTTAAAGGGAGGGAAGTCATATGCTTCCCTCGCTTTAAGATGACATCACTTCAGCAAAAAAAAAAAAGGGAAGCCAACACATGGTTTACCCAGCAATCGTATTGATAGATATACCATGTGACACCTTTTCCTTTTTTGGAGTGCTGTGACGTCATCAAAAAGGGAAGGAGGCATGCTACCTGATTGGCTATCTAATGCCCCTTTTTGATGATGTCTAAAGGAAAGGTATCACATGGTATATTTAGTATAGCATAGGATGGCACCATAAAGGAAGGAAAAAGGGCAAACAAAATAGCGTAAAACTCGCATTAGCTATAGAAACTTGCAGGATCTTGTAGAGTGACTACTCACATTTTGAAAGATGTAGTCAGGCATGTCACAAATATGGAATTTATCTTGTCGATCCAGGTGGATAAGGAGGATCTCAGAAGAGATGAAAGTAGAGACACAATAGTGTAGATTGCATAACAAATGTATATATAATTAATCTAAAACCTAAAGATTTTACACTCACAATAAGTACATTCTTTAGCGCAGTGATAAAAAAAACTTTAACAAGACAGGAGTCGGATTTCCTGAAACGGAGACTTTCCCCAGCCTCACCACCTCCGTGGATGTCATTGTTGGCGTATCAGCATCTCATCAGCTAGTAAGATCCATCTCTTACTTCCAGTATCAGCTGCCCAGGAACAGGGAATGCGTCTCTCACTCTGGACTCTACGCATTTTGCTAGCGATCAGCTTCCTCAGGAGTCAATAGCTCCCCTCCAACAGGTTATTACTGTCATTACTTTCTACACCATCTTGGATCTACTTGTCAGCAGCCGCGGTGGGTGGGGGCTGAGGGCTGTTGTATGTATGTATGTATGTATGTATGTATGGATAAAAAATAATAATTCTGTGCTAATACTACAGTATTAACAGAACTTTTAGCTTTTAGGCTACGTCAAATTGAACTTGGTGGACAATTTTGAAGCACGGAAACATTATTTTTTAGTACATTCCATTTACATCTTTACGCCTAGAGCAGTTTACTGTATATCTGTGCGCCCCAAAAACATTTTTTGACATTCATATCACTGATGTAGTATATTCAAGTTATTGCATAGGCACACATAAGTGCAATTTAAAATTGGATTGACGTGTGCCAATTTTTCATGTTAACGTCACTTATGCCCCTTAGTACATATATTCTATATTGTTGGACTAAATGTGTAAAATAGATAACTTATATGTAATCCCCCGTTGGGGACTACTATTGCAGTTAAGGGATTTAAAGTCGTAATGGTTTAACTCTGTGGGCTCACTCAGGTTCTTCCCCTCCCCATGTGATATAAGAGGACTATGTAGATAGGTACACGTCCGTGTGTGTCTTGTAACCAGGGATATCACCATAGGGAGATAGCAGGGTATATATCTCCACCCAATGTTCTATAAACAGGTCCTTCAGAATTCAGGCTATTGTCCTCCATGTGAGTCATTTAAATAAGTTTGTGTGTATAGCTAAGTGTATTAAGATTTTTCTTATCATTGTTTATTGTTTTCACTTAGGAAACATGCCCATTAAGAAAGCGCCAGTAGTCTGGGTTCGGGATTGTTCTCACTATTGAAAATGAGGAAGCATGCTCCTGATAAGGCATTCTCAAAGTAGTAACTCCGGAGTATGTTTCCATCGGCCTAACCCGGATGGTTTCAAGTGCAGTCCTGATCACATAGGAATGGAAGAAGTATGCAGTACATAATAGTGGGTTACTAATTCAGCAGCCTGAAGTGTATTTCTGACGAGGCCCGTTCATTATGGGGCATTACTAACTCTATGCAAGAGACTGCCAATTTATCCCTTACTATGTGTCTATCTCAGACTCTAACTCCAACCCCTTGGATATCACCTGTGGTGTCCCGCAAGGCTCTGTTCTGGGGCCTCTACTCTTCTCAATGTTCATCAATTTTCTTCCCACAGCTTGTTAGGAAGCTTCAATACACATGTATGTGGATGACACAATCTTATATGCACACAGCCATAACCTCTCTGACCTTGAACACATTCTTCAATCTGACTTTTTGAGACTTGAAAATTGGATTTCCCAAAACAAACTGTTTTTTAAACACTAACAAGACTGTAACAATGGTATTTGGGACCAATGCTACATTTTTAAAGCTCCCAATGGCTGAGCTCCAGATCAGAACCAATGCTAATACCACACTAGCGCCTTGCAAGTTAGAGTCCTTCTTGGCGCTGGTACTTTCACTCGTGATCAATGCAATTCATGAAAAATATAAAAATGTAGAGAAACAATGTACAGTATCAGCCTTAATCAAGGATGCTGTCACGTATATGAAAATGGTAACACTAAATGCTATTCCACCCACAATACTCCAAAAATGGTTCCTGAGGAAGTGACACGCTGTCACAAAACTAGTAGGGAGGAGGAGCCAATTCACGTTGCCAACCAGGAAGTCTGTAGCGAGCCTCAGTCACGTCATTGGCACACGCCTGGCGACCCGCGACTAGGGAGCACAAGGGTAGACGCGCAGCAACTGAGACTCAGCCGGCACATGTAGCGGATGGCATAAGTGTCGCATTTTAACCAGGATACAATGTAAGTGTATCTTTGTGTATTGTTGTATTTTAATTAAAGCCTCATAGATTTGCACTATCTTCCCCTTCTGTTTATTCTGGGGACACTGATTGGAGCTGAGTGCGGTAGCACAGCGACGGAGTTCAGTACACAGCAACACGTGGGGTTCGTGGAGCGGTGAGAGACGTGGGCTAAAGCACAGCTTCTATCAGATGAGTCAGATACAGGTGTATCTTGTAAGTAGGCAATTTTACAGTCTATTAAGCATCTTTTTGGTTGAACATTACATACTACACTATGAAGTTTTTTTTCTTGTATGCTTCGCACTAGGATTGACCTTTCTGAATAAGAGGATCTTTAACCAGCAAAGACCCAGGATTGGCAGCATTTCAAATTGACACTTATTTGTGGACATTTGTGGTGGACTATTTTCGTCAAATAGTGCAATATTCATTGCGTTTGTAAGGTACTAGTGCCGGGGATGTATTTTTGTAATTGTATACTCCAAAAATGGTGATGGAGATGACCATATGCATGCATGCACCACCACCACCAAACAGTTAACCGTTTACAGCCTGAATCCGTAATTAGAGTGTATCCCAATCAATTATGATGTATCCTTTTATACTATAGTACTCATAGCTTACACCGTGAATGATGGTTAATAAAAATACACTCTCATAAATGGAGTTTGTTGATGAAAATTGCACCTCTGTCGGATGGATTATTCTCAGCAATATTATGTGGAAAAGTAAAATGAAAACATAGCACAGAACTGCTACATGCTAAAATGTAATGAACCAACACATAAAACAAACACTTGGTATAAAATTCACAAATTACTTCATCCTTTGCAAGCCTTTCAACCCTTTAAGCCTGTTGTGGGGGCCCTTTATAATGTCTTTTCTCCATGCCTGCTTGGATCCTTGCCTCTGTAAGCACACATGTAGAGTCTCCCCCGTGATTACTTCCTGGTATGCGTCACCTCTCAGTGACGTCACACGTGATCAGGAGCCGTTTACAAACAAGCTGATACCTCAAGACAGCACACGATCCTCGGCGGTCGCTGCGACTCCAATTTTGGGGTTCCAGGGTTGGGACAAAGTTTCACAAAGTCCCATAGCAACAGGATACCAGTGGTAAAGCTACTCAGTGGTACGTAACAGATAGCAAACCTCACCCTATGCGTTTCATGAGAGGCGTCTCACTTCCTCAGGGGTGTACTAACAAATGAAGGGAACACCCTCCCTCAAGTAGGGTCTTCAATCTAGTCGCATCACACACAATCAGGATATATTAACTCCTTCACTTCCTGAACTAGGCTTAATAAAAATCACTATGTGAAATATAGAGATCCTCATTGGATATAAGTAAGCATCATATCTAATGATGAAAACAGTCAATAGGGAGCTAACAGCAATTATTGTTAGCTAAATGATGCAAATCAAATCTCTAATCACCAGACCAGTAGTGACTTATCAGACATGGTTCCGAAGTTCAAACTGTTACATGAACACAAATATTGGAAATATATCATTGAATAAAATCAATAAAAGTGTAAATGACTCATAGTTAAAAGATTAAAAATATATTTCTAAAGAGTGATGAACACCATAAGTCTCATCACTAGATAATCTATCCAAAATGGACTCAAAATAGGGTATGATTGATTTTCTTAAGCAGATCATTTCAATGATAAGTGACACATTTACAATCTTATTACAAAATGCAGA
This sequence comes from Ascaphus truei, assembly GCF_040206685.1. Taxonomy (NCBI): domain Eukaryota; kingdom Metazoa; phylum Chordata; class Amphibia; order Anura; family Ascaphidae; genus Ascaphus; species Ascaphus truei. The sequence goes on from NC_134483.1 coordinate 86,527,487, forward strand.
AAAATACAGAAAATTACAGGAAGGTAGAGCGCCAGAGTCATCCTTACTCTTTAAGGAATGAACCTAAATCAAAATCCAAATTCAGCCCCTGGGGAGATAATGTTTTTAACTGGGTATCCAGAAGGTTTCCCTTCTGGATATTTGAATAATTATATTCCCTCCTCTCCTGTTTGACTTAGGGCATTCTATCACCATAAACTTTAGTCCAATGGGATTCTGCCCATGAACCAATCTAAAATGATTTGAGACACTGTGGGACTGTAATCCTTTCTTGATGTTATTAATATGCTTCCACCGTCTCTGTTTCAGAGGTCTACAGATTCTACTGACATACTGGAGTCCACATGGGCACTCCAGTAAGTACAAGGTGATGGTGGGCGTACTGTAGATAGAGCACAGCCGAAGAGATCCTGCTTCTGGTGTCTAGAGAGGGAAAAATAGCCAGCACTTTATTAAAGTGCTGTTGCATGAAACGCATAGGTGCGTTCATGTAGTCCGTTTTTACTGTATGTCTAGTTTGCAATAAATTAATAATTTCTTCAGTCTGGAGTTGCCTGGCAATTTTTCCCTCTCTGGACACCAGAAACAGGATCTCTTCGGCTGTGCTCTATCTACGCCCACCATCACCTTGAATCTACAACGGATGGACTGCACACCACGGATGATGGGAGTGTCCCATGGAGTGTACAGGTAAAGAGCCGCAGTGCCTTATTATATCCTGTACACAACAGACATTATCTTTTATATATTCATAATCTGGTTGGGTGTTTATTAAAGTGTATGTGGATGCAGTTGTGGATGTCATGCAGGCTCCACTAGACACTTATCCCTTCCAGTTTAATCATCTTGTCATATTGTGAACACTCCATCTTCATCTGGACACTTATTCATATATCTTCTACAGATGGAACATCTTAAATTGTTGAGCACTACACTCACTATATTATCGCCACTCCAGTAAGTACACTACATGGGTGCTGCTGCAATTTATGAAAGAGTTTACTTCATATTCCTTATTGGTTATTAATAATAATAATATTAATAGCATGTTCTTGTATAGCGCTGCTAGTTTTACATAGCGCTATACAGAGACATGTTGCAGGCACAGGTCCCTACCCCGTAGAGCTTACAATCTATGTGACTTGCCCAAGGTCACAAAGAGTTAACACCAGGAATTGAACCAGGCTCCCCTGCTTCAAACTCTCAATGCCAGTTACTTTATTCACTGAGCCATACCCTCTCCCGAAATGAATCTACTGCTGCTTGTACTGAATTTACACACACCTTACATCCACTCTTCCAGATTGTATTGTATTATATGTCTTTATTTATATAGCGCCATTAATGTACATAGTGCTTCACAGTAGTAATACATGTGGTAATCAAATAAATAACAGATAATATAAATAACAGATCATGGGAATAAGTGATTTAGACAAAAAAGTAACATTAAGGAAGAGGAGTCCCTGGTCCGAGGAGCTTACAGTCTAATTGGTAGGTAGGGAGAACATACAGAGACAGTAGGAGGGAGTTCTACTAAGTGTGTCTGCAGGGGGCCAAGCTTTATGTATCATGTGTTCAGAATATTGACAGTGCTATTCATATGCTTTTTTAAGCAAGTGTGTCTTAAGGTGGGTCTTAAAGGTGGATAGAGAGGGTGCTAGTCGGGTACTGAGGGGAAAGGCATTCCAGAGGTGTGGGGCAGTCAGTGAAAAAGGTTTAAGGCGGGAGAGGGCTTTAGATACAAAGGGGGTAGAAAGAAGATATCCTTGAGAAGAACGCAAGAGTCTGGATGGTGCATAACGAGAAATTAGGGCAAAGATGTAAGGAGGGTCAGAAGAGTGTAAAGCTTTAAAAGTTAGGAGAAGAATGGAGTGTGAGATGCGGGATTTGATCGGAAGCCAGGAGAGGGATTTCATGAGGGGAGATGCTGAGACAGATCTAGGAAAGACTACAGTGATTCTGGCAGCAGCGTTTAGGATAGATTGTAGGGGAGACAGGTGAGAGGCGGGAAGGCCGGACAGCAGGAGGTTATAGTAATCAAGACGGGAGAGAATGAGGGCCTGAGTCAGAGTTTTAGCAGTCGAGCAACAGAGGAAAGGGCGTATCTTTCTGATATTGTGGAGGAAAAAGCGACAGGTTTTAGAAATGTTTTGAATGTGAGGGGCGAATGTGAGAGAGGAGTCGAGTGTGACCCCTAGGCAGCGTGCTTGGGCTACTGGGTGAATGATCGTAGTTCCAACAGTAATGTGGAAGGAGGTAGTAGGGCCAGGTTTGGGAGGAAGTATGAGGAGCTCTATTTTTGCCATGTTGAGTTTAAGGCAGTGGAGGGCCATCCAGGATGATATAGCAGAGAAACATTCAGAAACTTTGGTTTGTACAGCAGGTGTAAGGGTGTTGAAAAGTATATTTGTGTGTCGTCAGCATAGAGGTGATATTTAAACCCAAAAGATGTTATTAGGTCACCTAGAGAGAGTGTGTACAGAGAAAAGAGAAGAGGTCCCAGGACAGAACCCTGGGGTACCCCCACAGAGAGATGAAGAGGTGTTAGCAGAAGAGACACTGAATGTACGATGGGAGAGGTAGGATGAGATCCAGGATAGATCCAGGATAGAGCTTTGTTCCGAATACCAAGAGTATGGAGAATGTGAAAGAGAAGAGGGTGGTCCACGGTGTCAAATGCTGCAAAGAGCATTTGAGTAATATGAGCAGAGTGTAATGACCTCTGTCTTTGGCAGCATGGAGGTCATCAGTTATTTTAGTGAGGGCTGTTTCCGTGGAGTGAGCAGTGCGGAAGCCAGATTGTAGAGGATCTAGGAGAGAATAGGTGTTGAGGAAATGTAGCAAGCGAGAGAATACAAGACGTTCAAGGAGTTTAGAAGCAAAAGACAGGAGGGAGACAGGTCGGTAGTTAGAAAGACAGGTAGGGTCAAGCTTGCTGTTTTTGAGTAATGGTATAACTGTTGCATGTTTGAAGGAAGAGGGAAAGGTTCCAGAGCCGAGGAAGGAGTTAAAAATGTGTGTGAGCGTAGGGATTATAGTAGGAGCAAGAGGTTTTAGGAGATGGGAGGGAATGGGGTCAAGAGAGCAAGTGGCAGAGGGAGAAGAGGCGATCAACGGCGACACATCCGCCAAGTGGTGCCAGTGGCAACTTTTTTCAAGCAACTTGGCACCAGGGATTGCTTTAAATGTCTTGCTGTCCTGAAGATTATTTGTGGATAAGTAGGGAGAATTGTTTTTAACTTATCCCTAAGGAGGATTTCCCAACGTTTCTAGCTCCTGTTACTAGTTTTAAATACTTGGGCATATGGTTTGACTCCCATTTAACATTTAGGATACACATTGATACCCTGACATCCAAAACCTATGCGAAACCAGTTGTACTTTATAGGAACAAATCCTCCCTAAGTCTGCTGGTCAGAAAGCGTATCGCACAGCAGATGCTAATGCTAATTATCAACTATGGAGACATAGTATACGGCTTGGCACCACAAATCCACATTAGCAAACTTGGTACCCTCTTCAATTCAATATGCCGTGTTGTTCTCCAATGCAACTACAACACACATCACTGCGAAATGCTCAAAGAACTTGGTCATCACTTGAGTCTAGGCGCAAAGTTCATCTTTCCGTCTTGTCTTCAAATACTTTCTGGGCAAGCTACCCGTCTATCTGAACAAGCTCCTCACCCCTACCACATGCAGCACTAATTATCTGAGATCTGACTCCAAAAGTCTGTTCATGGTCCCAATGTACTTCAAAGTATCCGTCCGCTCCTCCTCCTCTTACCGTGCACCCCAAAACTGGAACAATATGTTGGAGACTCTCACAGCCACCACCAGTCTAAGTTCTTTCAAAACTAAAGCTTTCTCACATTTTAATCTGGACTGTAACTGTTACATACGCCTATAAAATACATTATCTTTAACTGTGCATGCAATGTCTTGTATATAATGTATATTTTGTTCACTTATGTAACTATGTATTTGTAACCCTGTATTATTTGTCATCATAACTCTATGCCCAGGACATACTTGAAAACGAGAGGTAACTCTCAATGTATTACTTCCTGGTAAAAGATTTTTTATAAATAAATACAATGGGTAACAAGTATGAGTACCTCCCCAGCATAGGAGTCAGAGCTACCAGAGGGATGAAGTCCAGGGTGTTATATTTTCCCATGAGTTTCTGTCAAGTGAAATGTATGTGAATACCTGTCGAGTCTTATAGACGAAAGTCAAATAAAGCAACTTTTATGTTTTACAAAAGTTCCTGCCGCCCATCCTTTTTCCATCTGCTTATCTCTCTACCCCCTTTGTATATAAACCCTCTCCCACCTTAAACCTTACTCACTGACTGCCCCGCACCTCTAAAATGCCCTTCCCCTCAATACCCGACTAGCACGCTCTCTATCCACCTTTAAGACCCACCTTCAGACCACTTGCTTAAAGAAGGATATGAGTAGCACCGTGGATAATACTAGACACATGATATATAAAGCTTGTCCCCCTGCAGATGCACTGACCAGAATTCCCTCCTACTGTCTCTGTACGTTCTTCCTACCTACTAATTATATTGTATGCTCCTCGGAGCAGGGTCTCCTCTTCCGAAATGTTACTTTTATGTCTGAAGCACTTATTCTCATGATCTGTTATTTGTATTATTTGTTATTTATATGATTGTCACATGTATTACTACTGGGAAGCGCTATGTACACAAATGGCGCTATATAGATAAAGACATACATACATACATACATACATACACGTCCAGCCTGCATCTACCCAGCTCCCTAAAAAGGTATGAGAGGCTGAGCACTGCAATGTATATAGTAGAGCTGATGTGAACTCCTTTGGAACCGGGTAAGGAGAATTTCATATATTATTGGACTAAATGTGTAAAGTAAATAAAACAAGAAAAAAAATATATGTATTATTGGAATACTGGAATGAGATACTTACCTTTGTACTTTATTATGTTTGTTTACTATGAAAGGCCATTCTGCTTGCCCTATTATCTGAACTCCATCTATTTGTTTAGACTATTAAATCCCAAATTCTAATCTACCAATACATTATACAAAATGTAAAACTATTATATATAGAAAAAAAAGTTCAACTTGTTAATGATTTTTGGTGACATCTGGCTGCATAATATCACTATTGGATTGGAGTCAGGTTACAGAGGAAAGGCGCTATAACAACAAACCTGCCAGTTTACACACCTGACTTTCTTGGCATAATAAAGTTTTCTAATATTTTGACAGATGCTTATCTAAATGAGCTTAAAAAAAATGTACTAAAAATTTGCACTACATTTTTTTTTTGGCAGAGCGTTTATTGAAATTAATGGAAGCATTAATAAAATTACTTAAAAAATACATTGACTTGCATTTATAGTATATTACAATATGTGAACTATTTTACAAACTTTTGCAGCAAAGGCCCATGATATAGCTGCATACTGTAGATGGTCTTAATCCCTTTGCCACTTAAAGAGCTCTGTTGAGCGCAAATAACACTTTGAGTGAAAAAATGTGCAGTGTCTCAAAAGCATAAAAATGTGAATTCAACCATGTGACGGTGCAGCTCCGAAAGATATTCTCTTTCCAGGGGTCCTAATTACATGGAGCTGGATATCTTCTTTCCACACTATTCTAATTATTTTTCCAGGGGTCCTAATTGCATGGAGCTGGATATCTTCTTGCCGCACTATGCTAAGTTTCTTTCCTGAGGTCCTAATTACAAGCAAGAACACTGATCTCGGGAACAAGGAGAAAAAATAGTGCAGCACTATTTGACAATGTGGACAATTTAGAAATGGACTAATTTTAATCCCACTCACGTGGTGTCCAATTCAAACGAGCAATTAAAAGGAGAAATCTCAACCACTAGTTGAGGTAGAGTGATGCATTTTTAGCAACTAAAAATGAGGGGACTGACAATTGTGACACATATACAGTCAGGTTTCTCTATTTATGTTCAGTCTTGCCTATACTAGTAATGCTGACGTTGAAGTCGGGACACCATACCAAAAGTTCTGGTGAGACTTTAAAGGAACAGCTACACATTATAAATATATACAACTAAAAACAGACAAAGATGCCCAAAGCTACTTTCAATGTGACAAAAATACACAGTGCAATACCTATATATTCTCTTGAAAAAAGGGTCATTTAGTTTAACCCTTTGGCCAAAGCGTCTTAAGCCTGCTGCCACTTTCAAGGCATGACCGTAGCAAGTCCTAACACTCCCTAGGTTAAAATTCTTATTAACCTGTATAATTACAGGAAGAATGATCACATTGGATCTGTCGTAACCTGGCAAAATGAAACTTGGAAAGTGGGGCGGGGCAAGCTTAAACTTTGGGGGGAGGGGCCACTACCCTCCCAAAAGCATCGAGACCAGCTGCCCACAGTTAATAAACACACAGATACCCAACAAGCTCTGTTATTCACTGTTTATAAATGCAAGGGCGCCCCTATTTTTTTTGTTTTTGTATGCTTTATGCTAACATAGGGTAGTTAGTTTTATAATTGGCAGCCCACTCACGTACTTATCACATTTTATTATTTAGAGTGATTTCTGTAGTGTTTATTTATTATCACTTATACTAGAATAGCGCTACACACAAATACACTTTTTTCCCAAATCAACAGTTTGGTACATTCTGAGAAAAAAAGAACGCACTGGTGAGCTATTTAACACACAAAGGCCTGGACGTCCACGGAAGACAACGGTGTTGGATGATCGTATAATCCTTTCCATGGTAAAGAAGAACCCCTTCACAACTTCCAGCCAAGTGAAGAACACTCTCCAGGAGGTAGGCATATCATTATCCAAGTCTACCATAAAGAGAAGACTTCACGAGAGCAAATACAGAGGTGCAAACCATTCATAAGCCTCAAGAATAGAAAGGCCAGATTAGACTTTGCCAAACAATATCTAAAAAAGCCAGCCTAGATCTGGAACAGCATTCTTTGGATAGATGAAACTAAGATCAACCTGTACCAGAATGATGGGAAGAAAAATGTATGGAGAAGGCTTGGAATGGCTCATGATCCAAAGCATACCACATCATCTGTAAAACACGGTGGAGGCAGTGTGATGGCATGGGCATGCATGGCTTACAATGGCACTGGGTCACTAGTGTTTATTGATGATGTGACAGAAGCAGCCGGATGAATTCTGAAGTGTATAGGGATATATTGTCTGCTCAGATTCAGCCAAATTCAGCGAAGTTGATTGGACGGTGCTTCACTTTACAGATGGACAATGACACAAAACATACTGCGAAAGCAACCCAGGAGTTTTTTAAAGCAAAGAAGTGTGTGAAAGCTGTAAAAATGTTACAACAAAAATTCAGTTATCAAATGAGTTTATTTCAGGTGCACACAGCGGAGACAGCTTCAAAACAAAAAGCTCTCTCCCAGATAATACGGTATGATATATATTTATACCCTAAAAACGAAAGCTCCACCCCTTAATGGGGGGAGGGAGGCTTGCGCGTCACTAAATATGACATAATTTTGTAATACATAACAATACTAAAACTGATGTAAGTTTGCAACACATAACAAATGATGTAAGTGTGCGTCAACTAAAATGACATAATCTTGTAATACATAACAAAAATGAAATGATACATACATTCTTTAAGGGGTTGAATGTGAGAAATGATTTCTATCTCTGAGTCCACCAGACACTCGAATGCTGGGAAGCCGGTTCTAATTCTGATCTCACTTCTCAAGACTTTACCTGGAACTTAAATGTGAGAACTCTACTCTAATTCTAATCTCACTCCTCAAGGCTGTATGCCTCCTTCATTCTTCTGCAGCTGGGCTGGTCAGAGCTGGTTAACACTGAGAGCGAAAAATCTTTTAACCCACTATAACTTTCATGCAGCTTTCATACAGACAGAAGAAAAAATGTCTGACACAAACACAGCACATTACAACATAAATGACAGACAAGGACTAGAACAATAACAAGATGGCTGACAAAAAAGTCAGACAAAATGGCTGCTTTGACACTAATGCTGTTACGTCAGACCCCCTAATGTCTCAACTTCATCAGTCCCTCCTCTGATTCTTTAAAACATTGCTTTTTTGAGAATTATTGGCATGGTTTTAGTCCAGAAACACGTAGGGAGGCACAGGGGCGCTCCATCATCTGATAATGCTTGAGGGTATAGGACAGTGCAAGAGGGTGCCTGCCAAATGTAGTCATAGTCTCGTATGGCGTTGCGACCAATTTCTTTTCCAGAGTTAGAACACTGTACTTGGCATCTTCTTTCTTCAAGGTACTGCTGTAAAGCTGTAAATTGGATCTGCAAACAATGGCATCATGTCTGCAGAGGGGGTAGCACATTTGTGGATCATGCCTTTGACAAACGTGACACAAACATAGATACAATGAGTATCACAAGCACACACATACCACATTCAAAATGTCGCTCCCAGTGATCCTACCAATCCACCCAGCCCCAAAGGGTCCCAGTCTGTGTCACCTTCCTTTCTAAGTCTTTCTTGAATTTCTTCTATCTTGTCTACCTCATGCTGTACCTTGCCACTCTGATCTTGGATGAAAACACGACATTGTTCTTTAATTAGGGCACATACACCTCCTTTTGATGCTTAAATGTAATCTAAAGCCATTCTGTTTTGTAAGGCCATAAGCCTGATCTGGACTTGTTCTTGGTTTAGTGATGCAATAGCTGTAGTGGTGTGATTGAGGACATCATCTAACACATCTGTTAACATATTAAGCCTGTCATATAGTAACCCAACTCCTACATTTGGAAATAAACTAGCCCAAAATTGTTCTTTCCATAAACTACTTTTCAGCCCTGAAATATTTGTTGTTTTTCTCTTGTTTCTGATTGTTGGAGGCACTTGACCCATAAATGATTGGTGTTGCTAGTGTGTAAAAATGGATACAAAAAATGCTAAAAATATTATTTTATGCAACTGACCTTTCTGCTGCTAGCTAAAGAAAATGGCATCTATCTCTACCATCATATATTTTGAGAATTAGCACAACATTCTATTACTGAGAATTGAGGGGGGGTTGGTATCTGTGGAAGTGAATGCATGATCATCACTCCTGCACGCATCATATACATCATTCACTCAGAAAAACAGAACAAAAAATGTCTGCGATAGTCAAAAATGGCTGACTTATGATCCTTTCCTTGTGGCTGACACACGCCCCTGGGTGACCCCCTCCTCTCGGTGGGGGTGCAACACACTTCTGGATCAAAGTTTTGCTGCACATGACACATACATAAAGATTGAGGAGTACTGCCAAAATACATACAAGAGCATTCATAAGCCTCACTTCCAGGGAACTAGTGTTACCTTGACCATGGTGATAGTTATCTGCGATGTATAAGGAACACAGGCAGATGAGTATTGCTGACAAGGCTCTGTAGGGAGTATTCCCATGACAATCTTGTCATCTCTCTGTGGGTTATACCTTCGCAGACCCAATGGTACATACATCTTACAATTCTAACTTAAACACATTATAAAAGAATAAAAATATTGAGTCTTTCATAAAAATGAAATTTTCTGATAAGACCAGGCCTCTGCCTGGTATCTTATTTTCCTCGTTGGTTAACGGTGAGAGTTTTATGACTCGTCAAAACGTTAACTTGATGCGGCTGTCCTTTAGATGACTTTGGTATTTGGTGGAGCTGGAATGAGTTTTATGTGAGCCACGTGGATCAGGAAGAAATCTCTGACACTTTAATTGCGGTATTAGTGGTGAGAAGTATTTGAAATGGTCTTTTCATCTGGGATGAAGAGCGTGCTTGTGTAGGAACTACTTGACCTTTATCTCCATCTCGCGTAGGTGCACTTTTATCATACTGTACCTTATGCCTAGAGAGACTCAAAAAATATATTAGTTGCATACAATACTTATTAATTGTTTTATTACCAATAGATGGTTCTTAATTTGTTCCTTTGACTTACTGATAGTCATAAGTCATCCCATAAGTGTCTCATAGGGAGATAATTTATACCTAGGAATAGATTCTTGTATCAATGTGTTTACTACTGTCTTAACATCCGCATATAGACAGAGGTATCTCCTATTAATGCTCCTCATATTTAAAACTAAGCAGCTAATGTGGACTTGACTATACTACAATCTAAGTTCCTAAGACTTTGGGGCCTCATCCATTGTCAAACCAATTGCTTCCATAATCAACTCTATCTTTTCTGAAGGCCATATTCCTAAGACCTGGAAAACTACCAGAGCTGTCCCAATCTTCAAAAGCGGGGACAAAAACACTGTCTCAAACTACAGACCAATCTCTCTTCTCCCCATACACACTTGCTCTCATTCATGCCTCACTGTCATCTTCTCCAATGCAAATGGCATCAACCTTTTTATTAAATACTAACTAACCTTAAAACTCGCCCCACAAATCAAACATCCCAATGGCCTGCACTCATGGCTATTATCCCACACACAGTCACTCCTACCACCCATTGTGGCCAAGCACTGCCATTTACAGCACTTATTCCCTCAACTGCTATCTCTGTAAATTTCCCTCAAACCTTAAATTGTAAGCTCTTCAGGGCAGGGATTTCCTTTCCTATTGTCTGATTTTGTAGACTATACCAAGCCAAATTTCCCTTGCCAATTACAGTCTGGCCTACACCCCAAACACTCCATTGTAACTATTCTGCTAAAAATGTGAAATGCCTTGCATATAATGTATACCCTGCTCACTTATGTAACTGCATTTGCAACTATATCACCTGTCCTTTAACTCTATACCCAGGACACACCCAAAAATGAGAGGTAACTCCCAATGCACCACTTCCTGGCAAAAACATTCTACAAATAAATAAATTAGCAACTAGGATGTTGTTTGCTTAATCAGCAGAATTAGAATTATATATTATACAGTGATTTTAACAGTAACTACTGTTTATAATAAAATAGAACACCTATGGAAAAAATAAATGGTTAGAAGTTATAAAATACATCACAAATTCAGTTGATAGTCACATGCTTTTGTATAGGACTTCACACTAATTTCTTGTAATATAATCTCTTTGCACAGTGCCGAGCACACTGCCAGCTTTATTTTTAAAGACACTCAGCATTATTATTTATTTGACTACAAAATAATTTCAGAGTTTGTTTATCTTGGGTATAAAGCCAGTCCGGGCGTTTCGCCAAAAGACCTTGAGAGTGCCGAGCAGATAACAAAACAGCTTCTCCGTCTTCTAAATATTAATTACTGGATTGAAACTTCATCTTAAAGTTAAAAATGGAGCTCTCTCCACAGCAATAAAAATGAAAAAAATTATGGCCTCTCAAAAATAAAAATGGGACAATTATACAACTGAGGTTAGATACACACCATATATAATTTAAACAATACGTGTGAGCTTAAAATATTTCCAACATATCCTAATCCTATAGAAATGCAATTGACGTGTTTTTACTTGTTTACACACACAGAAACCACAATACAGACACACAAAGAACAGAGACACAAACTTCTCTCCTACACAGCCAATCACTTCTCATAAATAACCTGCTTTTGAAACAAAAATTTTTATGCTCTGGAGCTTTTGAGTTAATTTTCGTATCTTTTGAAAAACCTTTCATAAAAATAACCCTCAATACCTACTTCCTCAACACCATCATATGCCTTGATTATCGGCAAATTCACTTGCTAATTCTTTCCTATTCACTTTCTATTTCACTTGTTATTATATTAACTTATGTCCTGGCAATGGTTAAAATAAATGCAGTGGGACCCTCCTGTCCCTCAACAGAATTCTTTTGACCCATATTAACGTAAGGTATGTTTCCCTGTGGGATTCAAAAACACACGAGACGACGCTCCCTGAGCTTCTCAATCCCACAGAAAAAGACCCCTCTTTCATTTAAACATCTGTGTAAATTGTTGATAATAGTACAAACAGTGCCATTCACTGGCCAACAAAATATATTTATATTGTCTCTTTTCGTTCTCTGTATTCATTCTTTATTATTTTTGTCTGCAGACACACAACCTTTTGAGAAATTTTGGTTTCCCATTATTCCCCTGTTACAATAATCAAATGTAATCGACCTGTACAATACTCCTGATACAATAATCAAATTTAATTGACCTGTACAATACTCCTGATACAATAATCAAATGTAATTGACCTGTACAATACTCCTGATACAATAATCAAATTTAATTGACCTGTACAATTTAGCGTTACAATAATCAGCGCAAGCTGATTACGTACAACTCTTTTGGCATGTTATTGTTCTGAATAGTGTAAATATGCAAATATGGACCTGTCACAGACTGTTCCCCAATCATATTTTTTCATCATAACTATACCAAAGAAAAAACTTGAATTACTTCAGCGGGTCCAACCCAGTCCTGATAAACCTTATACTTTTATAACATGGATACAGATAAGACCTTCTAAACAGATATCCATGAATAAACTCACTTGGTATGTTAATGACAAGACAGAGCAAATGTACAATCAGGGACCCGTCCTGCTCAGACAACAAAAAATATTTATCACAATCTAGGACGGTCTGAAAACAATCCCTTAAGCATACAAACACTCCCTCTCTTCACCAAAAACACCAAAGCTTTTAACGGGACTCTCACGTTAGCCCCTAACAATTCTTAACAACTCTTACACTTTAAAATGAATACAGGAACAGAGAATAATAAACTCACTTGATACTGATGGTTTCCGTCACTCAGAGAAGACACCCTTTAAGGACCAGCTCTCTACACAGCACTCAAACAATTTCATCAGGCATTTTTGTAATAGGCAGCCATTACCTTGATTCATATGAGCACTCAGGTTTGAGTGACCGAGAGTGGCCTGTCCAGGTGCTCTGCATCCGAGATATTGGAAACCATCCTCTGCTACCATCTGTGAAAGCTGTAAAAATGTTACAACAAAAATTCAGTTATCAAATGAGTTTATTTCAGGTGCACACAGCGGAGACAGCTTCAAAACAAAAAACTCTCTCCCAGATAATACGGTATGAGATATATTTATACCCTAAAAATGAAAGCTCCACCCCTTTATGGGGAGGGGGGGCTTGCGCGTCACTAAATATGACATCATTTTGTAATACATAACACTACTAAAACTGATGTAAGTTTGCAATACATAACAAATGATGTAAGTGTGCGTCAACTAAAATGACAATCTTGTAATACATAACAAAAATGAAATGATACATACATTCTTTAAGGGGTTGTATGTGAGAAATGTATTTATTTATAAAATATTTTACCAGGAAGTAATACATTGAGAGTTACCTCTCGTTTTCAAGTATGTCCTGGGCACAGAGTTAAGACAAATAATACATGTTTACAAATACAGTTACATAATGAGCAGGGTATACATTATATACAAGACATTGCATGCACAGTTAAAGATAATTTATATTATGGGCGTATGAAACAGTTACAGACCAGATTAAAATGTGTGACAGCCTTAGATTTGAAAGAATTTAGACTGGTGGTGGATGTAAGAGTCTCTGGTAGGTTGTTCCAGTTTTGGAGTGCACGGTAAGAGAAGGAGGAGCAGCCGGATACTTTGTTGAGCCTTGGGACCATGAACAGTCTTTTGGAGTCTGATCTCAGGTGATAGGTGCTGCATGTGGTAGGGGTGAGGAGCTTGTTCAGGTAGCTGGGTAGCTTGCCCATAAAGAATATGAAGGCAAGACAGGAAAGGTGAACAAGAAGAAATGATTTCTATTTCTAGTCCACCAGACACTCGAATGCTGAGAAGTCGGTACTAATTCTGATCTCACTTCTCAAGACACCTGGCACTTAAATGTGAAAACTCTTCTCTAATTCTAATCTCACTCAAGGCTGTATGCCCCCTCCTTCTTCTGCAGCTGGGCTGGTCAGAATGGGTAAACACTGAGAGCGAAAAATCTTTTAACCCACTATAACTTTCATGCAGCTTTCATACAGACAGAAGACAAAATGACACAAACACAGCACATTACAACATAAATGACAGACAAGGACTAGAACAATAACAAGATGGCTGACAAAAAAAGTCAGACAAAATGGCTGCTTTGACCCTAATGCTGTTACGTCAGACCCCCTAATGTCTCAATTTCGTCAAGTGTAATATTCTGCAATGGCCGAGTCAATCACCTGATATCAACCCGATCAAGCATGCATTTCACTTGCTGAAGACAAAACTTAAGGCAGAAAGACCTACGAACAAACAACAACTGAAGACAGCTGCAGTAAAGGCCCGACAAAGCTTCACAAAGGAGGAAACCCAGCGTTTGGTGATGTCCATGCATTCCAGACTTCAAGCAGTCATCGCCTGCAAACGATTCTCGACAAACTATTAAAAATGAACATTTTATTTATGATTGTGTTAATTTGTCAAATTACATTAGAGCCCCAGAAATAAGGGGACTGTGTATGAAAATGGTTGCAATTCCTAAACGTTTCATAAGATTTTTTTTGTTCATCCCTTTGAATTAAAGCTGAAAATCTGCACTTCTATAGCATCTCGGTTGTTTCATTTCAAATCCATTGTGGTGGCGTACAGAGCCAAAATTATGAAAATAAATATAATATATTTATAATATATAAATATAAATATATATAAATATATACAGTTCAGCGTTAATAACATGGTTCTTTTAAAGCACCATTCTTTCTTACATAAGCCCACTTCTACGCTTTACAAAGGTGATTTGCCCTCAAATCTTCACTAAATCTGGAAAAGAAACACCAGGTACATGGAGCATCTTTAGTATTGATCTGCAGAAGCAGTGGTGGCTTGAAATGATTACTTATAATAAAATAATTTTACAAAGTAATTCACTCACAATGTGTACTTTTATTAACATCTAGTAGGATTCAGCTTCTTACGTGTTTTACAACAAAACAAAATAATATACAGCCCTGTGCAATGAGTGGGGAGTACGTCAGAAATAACAAGCACCTGTACCTGTTGTTTCTTCCCTTGGAAGCACAATCACTATTTATAAATAGTGTATTCCATAAATCCCATCTTTTGTGGCCTTAAAACAACAGCTGAGGCTACACAATTAACACCCATCACATAGAATAAGTGAAAACTCGAAAATGTAAAAAAAAAAGGAGAATAAAGGAGAAAAAGGAGAATAACAGACTTTTCTGCCAGGATATATATACACTTCATATACATTAAAGTCCATATCTGATATAAACAGCATGCTCGTCCCCCGTTGGGTTCTGCACAGGCTTGGATGTAAAGATGTTACCTTTATGGGAACAATACTCACCCTATACTTGTGAGTATTTAGCACACTGCACCTTGAATTTTCATTTACACAATAACCACAATACTGCACCATCAGGGAATTTTCTTCTGTTTTACATGGTCTTGCGCTTCCCGATGATCTTCACCCCTTCACTGTCCACGGGATCGAGAGAACGACCCCACACTGGGTTAAGCAGCATCCATTTATGTTTGTATTAAGTATCACAATTTATTACAATCGAATTACACTTGTTTATATAATTTTTGAGCGCCACGTTTTGATATATTTGCTTTTCACTTGGATGTAAGTGTGCCTGTATAGCAGCAAGCAGAAATGTTGGCATGTAGTCATTCCCATGATGACACCACTTACGTATTCATATGAGGGACTCTACTCACAGTCTTGCTCACTGTACTTATGTCTTTAGGTCTGATATATATTCCATCACATAGAATAAGTGAAAACTCGAAAATGTAAAAAAAAAAAAAAAGGAGAATGGCAGACATTTCTGCCAGGATATATACAGTATATACAGTATATACTATACTATAATATATATATAGATATGTGTATATATATATATATATATATATAGTGCAGAATAAATTAGTTCTTCACTATATATATTTCTGCTTTATATATATACAGCTAAACCCCGTTATAGCGCAGTCCTCGGGGGCCACCCGATCTGACCGCGCTAGAACCGGGGTCGCGCTAATTTAAAAAAAAAATGCCCGCTGCGCGCCTGATCGGGAGGGAGGGAGTGAGGAGGGAAGGAAGAGGTGGCCGGAAGCCCTACACGTCCCCTAGCAATGGCGATTCCAGCCGCAACCTGCTCCTTACCTCCCACCACCAGCATCCATTTCCTCCCCCCCCCCAGGCCCCCACACCTACCGGCCCTCCGCGGCATAGCCCACGCGGCCCTCCGAGTCCCAGCCTGCTCCTCACTCACCCTCTCCTCCCGACACCTCCCCCTCCTCCCGACACCCCTCCTCCTCCCGACACCCCCCCCTCCTCCAGACACCCCCCTCCTCCTGATGCCAGCCTTGCTCCGATCTCAGCAGCCAACACCAAAGGTAGGGAGGGGGAGTGGGAGGTGTGGTGTAGTGTGCTGTGAGTGCTGTGAGAGTGTGTTGTGAGTGCTGTGAGAGTGTGCTGTGAGTGCTGTGTGCTGTGAGAGCTGTGTGCTGTGAGAGTGTGCTGTGTGCCGAGAGTGTGCTGTGAGTGCTGTGTGCTGTGTGCTGTGTGCTGTGAGAGGTGAGTGCTGTGAGAGTGTGCTGTGAGTGCTGTGTGCAGTGAGTGTGCTGTGAGTGCTGTGTGCTGTGAGAGTGTGCTGTGTGCTGTGAGAGTGTGCTGTGAGTGCTGTGTGCTGTGTGCTGTGAGAGCTGAGTGCTTTGAGAGTGTGCTGTGAGTGCTGTGTGCTGTGCTGTTTGCTGTGAGTGCTGTGTGAGCTGTGAGCTGTGTGCTGTGAGAGTGTGCTGTGAGAGTGTGCAGTGAGAGTGTGTGCAGTGTGCAGTGAGTGTGTGTGCAGTGAGTGTGTGTGCAGTGAGAGTGTGTGCAGTGAGAGTGTGTGCAGTGAGAGTGTGTGCAGTGAGAGAGTGTGCAGTTGTGCAGTGAGAGTGTGTGCAGTGAGAGTGTGTGTGAAGTGAGAGTGTGTGCAGTGAGAGTGTGTGCAGTGAGAGTGTGTGCAGTGAGAGTGTGTGCAGTGAGAGAGTGTGCAGTTGTGCAGTGAGTGTGTGTGCAGTGAGAGTGTGTGCAGTAAGTGTGTGTGCAGTGAGTGTGTGTGCAGTGAGTGTGTGTGCAGTGTGCAGTGAGAGTGTGTGCAGTGAGATTGTGTGCAGTGAGAGTGTGTGCAGTGAGAGTGTGTGCAGTGAGAGTGTGTGCAGTGAGTGCTGGAAGTGTGTGAAGTGGGCTGTGAGCAGTGTGCTGTGAGCAGTGTGCAGCGAGAGTGTGTGCAGTGTGCAGTGAGAGTGTGCAGTGAGAGTGTGTACAGTGAGAGTTTGTACAGTGAGAGTGTGTGCAATGAGAGTGTGTGCAGTGAGAGTGTGTGCTGAGAGTGTGTGCAGTGTGCTGTGAGAGTGTGCAGTGAGAGTGTGTGCAGTGAGAGTGTGCTGGGAGTGTGTGCAGTGAGTGCTGGAAGTGTGTGCAGTGTGCTGTGAGCAGTGTGCAGTGAGAGTGTGTGCAGTGAGAGTGTGTGCAGTGAGTGCTGGGAGTGTGTGCAGTGAGTGCTGGAAGTGTGTGAAGTGTGCTTTGAGCAGTGTGCTACGAGCAGTATGCAGTGAGAGTGTGTGCAATGTGCAGTGAGAGAGTGCAGTGAGAGTGTGTGCAGTGAGAGTGTGTGCTGGGAGTGTGTGCAGTGTGCTGTGAGAGTGTGCAGTGAGAGTGTGTGCAGTGAGAGTGTGCTGGGAGTGTGTGCAGTGAGTGCTGGAAGTGTGTGCAGTGTGCTGTGAGCAGTGTGCTGTAAGCAGTGTGCAGTGAGAGTGTGTGCAGTGTGCAGTGAGAGTGTGTACAGTGAGAGTGTGTGCAGTGAGAGTGTGTGCAGTGAGAGTGTGTGCAGTGAGAGTGTGTGCAGTGAGAGTGTGTGCAGGGAGTGTGCTGGGAGTGTGTGCAGTGTGCAGTGAGAGTGTGTGCAGTGTGCAGTGAGAGTGTGTGCAGTGAGAGTGTGTGCAGTGAGAGTGTGTGCAGTGAGTGTGCTGGGAGTGTGTGCAGTGAGTGCTGTAAGTGTGTGCAGTGTGCTCTGAGCAGTGTGCTGTGAGCAGTGTGCAGTGAGAGTGTGTGCAGTGTGCAGTGAGAGTGTGTGCAGTGAGAGTGTGTACAGTGAGAGTGTGTGCAGTGAGAGTGTGTGCAGTGAGAGTGTGTGCAGTGAGAGTGTGTGCAGGGAGTGTGTGCTGGGAGTGTGTGCAGTGTGCAGTGAGAGTGTGTGCAGTGTGCAGTGAGAGTGTGTGCAGTGTGCAGTGAGAGTGTGTGCAGTGAGAGTGTGCAGTGAGAGTGTGTGCTGGGAGTGTGTGCAGTGTGCTGTGAGAGTGTGCAGTGAGAGTGTGTGCAGTGAGAGTGTGCTGGGAGTGTGTGCTGTGAGCAGTGTGCAGTGAGAGTGTGTGCAGTGTGCAGTGAGAGTGTGTGCAGTGAGAGTGTGTGCAGTGAGAGTGTGTGCAGGGAGTGTGTGCAGTGTGCAGTGAGAGTGTGTGCAGTGTGCAGTGAGAGTGTGTGCAGTGTGCAGTGAGAGTGTGTGCAGTGAGAGTGTGCAGTGAGAGTGTGTGCAGTGAGTGTGTGCAGTGAGAGTGTGTGCTGGGAGTGTGTGCAGTGTGCAGTGAGAGTGTGCAGTGAGAGTGTGTGCAGTGAGAGTGTGCAGTGTGTGCAGTGTGTGCAGTGTGCAAAAAAAATGTAACATTTTTATTTTTTTTAAACGGGAGCCACGTGAAAACCGCGTTATAACGGGTCGCGCTATATCGGGGTTCACCTGTATATATATATATATATATATATATATATATATGTATATATATATACATATATATATATATATATATATATATATATAAAAGCAAAAAAACAGTCAGCACACTGATGTAAGGCAAAAGGCAGTTGCTAGTCCCATAGAAATCCACACAGCATATGAACCAGCCCAAAGACCAGTAAATATATATATATATATATATATATAGCAAATTGAAATATAACTGTATGCTCATTTGCATGTCTTAGGCAGGTCTGCAACCCCGCCTTTCACCATTATCACCCAGCACACAGCACTTCCACACATGCAAATGAGCATACAGTTATATTTCCATTTGCTATATGCTATATGCTTTACTGTGGAGGGTTTTTGTCACTTTTTTTACTCACCATAACTTAACTAAGTATGTATATATATATATATATATATATATATATATATATATATGGGCAATGAGAGGGTTAATCAGGCCTAAATACAGGTGGTATACCCGGCTGATGAACCCAGCTCGCATTGGGAATGAAGTGGTTTAAAGTTTTTGCACTGCACTGCTGTTTTTGCCCTGTCCCCGCCTTCTTAACCCCAATTTGCAGGCAATTCCCTGCCTGCTGTAATAGAAGTAAATGCAATGTGTGCTATAATCTTTTTAGGCACAAGATGGCGTTGTGAGCGCCGAAGCCAGCGCTGATTGAAGAAGCATGGCTGCGGTTAGGAGGTCTGTTTGAAGTATGGGTATCCATTTCTATCCATTCAACCTCGTAACCACAAGTCAATTGAATAATTGACTTGCGGTTAGACTTGAAGTGCTTTTACTGATGCAATGTATCCGTACCTTGTTACAGTAGCCTGCAGAACTTGAAAGGCAGAAAGTCAATGGCTGTGATAAGTAGGTCAATTGATGTGGGAACTGGGTGTACTTGAGTTCCCACAAGAAAGCTTTTCAATGAAACAGGCTAACTCGCGAACGGAGGCATCCAGCACACTGATTTTTGGTGTGCAAGTGTAAATAGATAAAACACGAACATACATATAAAAATTACAGTTGAGGTACACCCAGAACATGATGTTTTAATAAAGTGTGTAATACTGAGAATTTAAAATGTACAGGCAGGAACTGTTTTCTGTAAGCCCGGGAAGAAATCCTTTGGTATGTAAATATGCTAAGGGTGCATGAGCTGAGGGTATTTTCCTTCCTGCATTTCAAAGAGGTCCCACTAAGTGGGAGCCTCTAAGTCTAGAAAAAATGCAGGCATGAAAAGCCTCAGAGATCCAAAGTGTGAAAATGGCCGGGGTGGTGCAAAGTGCTAGATCCCGGCACCCAGCATGAGACATTCACACCTTAGAGACAAACTCCAGACCCAGGGTCGCCAGGAAAGGGGTGTATTCCAGGTATGCTAAACCGCATGGGTGTCTAGTGAGCACATGCACTTTGAAGACCAGAAAGTCTTTTTTGCCCGCTTTGCAAACTACGGGAAAATCAGGGATTGGTGGGTTAAATTGTTTCCACGCAGAGGATTGGGTGTACATGTTAAGGATAGACTGGTGAACTCTATAACTGTGCCCACCGGACTATCCCCAGTGTGATCCAGATACGATTCATGATGTGACTACACTTTACACAGGATTTTGTTCAAGTACAGCGGTAGCGGTTCCTGGATGCAATGGGTTAATAAAATTGCAACCAAGAATTTACCCCAAACTCCGAAATTCATTAGCCCTGGTGACTACTGAATGAATTACTATGAATATCTACGAAATTCCTTTGCTTGGCAAAGTTATTAGATCGGCAACTTGTGATCTTGCCAACTGGACTTTAAACAGAGACTGCATTTCTTATGCTTTTCTGCAAAGGACATTTTATTATGTTTCCCCATCCCAGTAAGTGTAGTATTAAGTGTATTCTGAAGTTGTCGTGTGTTTGTCTAGCAAGAAAATAAATCACAATTTATTTAGCCTACTTGTTGTGTTCAATCTATGATCCCAAAATATAAAAAGTGTTGATAAGTTCTGGTCCACCGTGACAGATATATATAGATATATATATATATCTATGATAGTATATGTACTGAATATATATCTCCTGAACAAGTGAAAGTGATTCAATAGGCGCAAACAGCATAAAGTGATCACTATTTTAAAGTGAATAACTAATCCAGAACTCACGAAAAAAAACTATAGTGCAAGTGTAAGTAATAAAATAAAAATTAATACAGTGATAATATAATACAAATATAAAGTCTTAACTCCCTGCTCAAACCCTCTGGTGGGGCCTGTCTTCACCGGTCCCAAAACGTAAGAGTGTATTCATACAATCCAGGGGGAGCATGTGGGGAGAGAAGACAGCAATACAAACAATTTAAGTGCAGGTATAGTGCAACACTGGATGATAGTCAGCTTATAGCTTGGCTCTATACACAGCCTACTCACAGGATGCTAGATGTTTAAATGCAGTTTAAGACAAAGCAAGTTCTCAGTGGGTCTGGTGTGATCAGAATGTAATCCGCAAAGCTCAGAAGAGGGGACCCCAGTAAAGAGAGATGAAAAGGAGCTTCATAGCATAGATCAATCGGATATAAATAATTTTAATGTAATGAATACAAAAAACGCACTTACAATAGTACAATATAAAATGGGCACGTAACTCTAACGAGTGTTAAAGAAAAGCCGCAAAGCGTGTAATCTCACTGCCCGCCTCAGTTGGACGTCTGTTAGTCCCAGGTGAGTACTCAGCGACCGGTCAGTAACCAACTGGTGTCATCCGTGGTTTCCGGTCCGTCGCGTTCTCGAGGCTCTGACGTCACCTCCGATTTGGTTCTCGTGGTGGGCAGGCTGTTTGCAGCGCGTCTCCTATGTGGCCAAACGTAACAAGGTCCTCCCACTACGCGTTTCGCCTGCTCAAGGTAACAGATTCATCAGGAGTGTAGCTCCCCTATCGGTACGCAAGGTATAAATAACCCATGCAATAAAATGCTAATTAAAACATCCTGGTGATCTGTGATAGTTATTGGGGAAAGCAATCACGTCAATATGAAACTGGTGGCATAAAGTGAGTGACGTATCATGGCAACATATCACAAATTATACAGTACAGAAAATTCTTGACGGAAATACATTTTTTGATAATATATGGAATGTGTGAAATATCATCCACATTTAACTAGAATGCATATCCAAATGTTTAATGGATAATTATACTGAAATCAGTATATTGTTGGTTGAATCATTTATATTTGTCATCCCATATCGGTGGTAAATTAATATATAAGTAGATCAGACAATGAAACAATATTTGGAACATAGGACAATGGACAGGGGGCAATAAGAGAACAGGGTGGAATGACCTCTAAGCAATATTAAATATATACACAACTTATTTGAAGATGAACCACAGATGGGATAATCCATAATATAACTATAAGGAGTTTCATGGCTACAGTTTCATTTTGCTGGGTTACGACAGATACAATGTTTGATTATTCTTCCCCTAATTATAGAGGTAAATAAGAATTTTAACTCAGGGAGTGTTAGGACCTGCTAACGGTCATGCCTTGAAGTGGCAGCAGACTTAAGACGCTTTGGCCAAAGGGTTAAACTAAATTACCCTTTTCAAGAGAATATATAGGTATTGCACTGTGTATTTTTGTCACATTGGAAGTAGCTTTGGGCATCTTTGTTTGCCTTTTGTTTTGTATACTTATTTTTCCCTGTAAATAAACCCTGTTAAATGAATCCTACATTTTCCTGCCTTTAATATGGGGCAAAAGACCCTGCAACGTAACTAAGACATAACAATACATACAAAATCACAAATAAATGAATAAAGTGTAAGAATACAGTACAGTACATTCAAACCAAAAGAGCTTCTTACCAATCCAAAGAGGCTAATTGCTAATATTCTTGTTAAATGTTTGCCTTCCTCTGGATCAATGTACTGTAAATACAAATATATGATAAGTATCTGTCAACTAAATTTAGCATTGGTTGAACTTGATGGACCTACAGATAAAGCGTGATTTATGTTCCATCACTGCGCTAAAGTGCGGTATGAGCACTTTGTTGTCCCCACCTCATACACAGCCTTGCCGTGCTGAGCCACACGGACCTAGTTTGTGGTCAGACAAAATTATTATTTGTGTTGCAGTTCAGTGCATGTCCAGCAGATGTCGCACTGAATATCTTGCCCTATGATACTCTGAATCCTACAGTTCAGTCATAACCTAGCAGGTGTGTGAAGAGAAAATAAAATGTATATGTCTCTTTGTCTAATGACCTTGTACATCTCTACTGTTGAAGTTTCACACATTACTAAAAATCACTATACATTAACCAAATCTGTCTCATAACCTTTGTACTGTACTGTACATGGCATGGGGCATGGTACTTTCTCCTTGGCACACAAGACTGGCTTGCAGTTATGCCTATATGGTATATTGTGCAATTCAAGTCAGATAATATTGCGTCTCTGTCTGAGATCTATCAGAATATCGTGGACAAGTACCCATTCTACGCAAAAACACCAATCCGGCGGCCCATTCGAGGCGAGCCTTGTACTATGGAAACGTTATATAGACGACGTGCTATGTATCTGGGGTGGAGGCACAGAAGATCTAGGGAAGTTCAAAACATATCTGAACAATAATAATATGAATCTAAAACTCACATTTAACACCAGCCCATCAAGTATAGACTTTCTAGATCTCACATTATTCATTGAGAAAGGGTCCATCGAGACCAAGACATTTTATAAAAAGGTAGATGCTAATACCTACCTTCTGGCATCCAGCCATCACAACCATAGATGGATTAACAATATTCCCAAGGGCCAGTTCCTAAGAACCAAAAGGAATTGCTCTCAACCAGAGATATTTGAGATGCAGGCCAATGACCTTAAAGATAAATTCATCCAGAGAGAATATAATCCCAATAAGGTTGTGAGGGCTTTAGAGACTGTAAAAATTGTCAATAGAGATGACCTTATTTGTATGGATAATAAGAGACCAAAACAATCAGATGGTGTCGAGTTTATTCCCTTCATCACCAAATACAATGGAATGTCTAATAAAATAACACAAATAATCAAGAAACATTGGGGCATTCTACAGGGTGATACAATCCTAAAATCAATACTACCTAAACACCCTCAGATAGTTTTAAAAAAAGCTGACAATCTAAAACTTAAACTATCCCCGAGCTGTCCGTTCAATTCCATGAAAGCACATAATACAACATGGCTAAAGGAATTGGATGGATTTTTGACATGTGGTAAATGTATTGGCTGTGGGTATAGCTCCAAATGTAATCAATTTCAATCCAATGTCACGGGGATCAAATTCCCCATTAAGTCATTCATCTCCTGCAAGACTCCTTTTGTGGTCTACCTGTTAGAGTGCCCATGTGGACTACAATATGTAGGGCGAACAGGTAGACCATTGAAGCGACGTCTTGCAGAACATGTTTACAATATCAAAAGGGGTCTGGAGACACACAGTGTCTCCAGCCACTTTAAAAGTAAGCATGGACAAAATCCTGAAGGGTTAATTTGCAAAGGGATTGAATGTCCCAAGCAGAATTGGAGGGGGGGTGATAAAATAAATCTTATATCCAGACGCGAAAGCTACTGGATATATACCCTTAAAACCATGACCCCGAGAGGACTCAATATTGAATTTGACCTGGCAGCATTCCTGAGGGATAGTTAGGTCTGTATACTGCTGATATTGGATATTGCAAAACCAGGTTATTTGATTTTTCAAACCAATATATTCTCTTTCCACCTCTGGGTCCTCTATGCTGGCATTGGCAGGGAGTTAGCTTAATAGCTATCTTTCAAATTACAATTGCAATCAAAAGCCACAATGTTGCTAGTCACTTTTTATTTATATTTTTTTATATGTAATCAGATTATTGATTTTTATTGATGTATTTTTATTAGTAGATGTATTGGCATTACAATATATTAATTATAGCATATACTGCCATTTTTATAAGTATGTTTCACAATTATGCTGGAGTGTATGTATAAGGTGTTTGTTACTGTCCAGGCATGAAGTAGTTAAGTCAGCTGTATACAAATTGCCCTTCATCATTCATAAGTGGACAATTAGTAGGAGTTCCCAGTGAGGACAATTATCCAATGGGAATCCCTCGGTAGCTATGCACAAGGGTACAAATAACCTTCAGTGCCCCCATGGCTCCATTACCCCTGAAGAAGTGACATCAGAGTCACGAAACGCGCGTAGGGTGGAGCTTTCAGGATGTGCTGCTACGTGCATACCCATTGAGAGGAGAAGAGGTCGATTGGCGGGGAACGTCATCGGAGGAGAGACTAGGCGCTCCGAGTCGCGGCCACGAAGCGGGGACCCACGCCGACTCCAGCCTCCTCCTGCAATCCCTCGGCATCCTCCCATGTAAGCGGACGGCACGTTGTAGGACACACATAGGGCATTACGGCATGTGAGTGCATGTTTTTTACCCTGCTATTTTAGTAATAAATGTTTATGGTATCACACTATTGGCGCCCATTCTTGTTTCCACTCGGTCTATGGTGGTGCTGACGCTGGAAGTAAGGATCACGTCACCAGCAGCAGGAATAAGTCGGAGCCAACCATGAGGAGAGTAAAGAAACCTTTTGAGGCCCATTTCTATCTATTTTTAAGTAAGTAGCTAGCAACGGTGGGGGTACACAAATCTGACCATAGGGTACTGCGCAATGGTTGTTTTGTTTTTATTTCCAGACAAGTCTCCAATCTAAAAGGAAGAGGACATTGTGGACTGTGGATCTCATCCTTTATCATCATTTGATTCATGGGACTGCATTCTTCTGTCAGGTTTAATATCTGTCAGTGCGCCAGGGAATCACTGTTTGTATTGTATGTTTTTTGTGCTTTTTGTTTTTTGTTGTTCAAACCAGAAAGGCTGGAAGAATTCTATTCGATACAATTTAAGCATTAATGATTGCTATATTAGAACACCGTGCCCCGGCTAGAGAGGCGGTGTTGGGTACGTTCGATGATGGCAACTTTTGAAGGACAAAGAGATTGAATAATAAACATTCCCAAACCGATCCCTCTAACATGTCCCCACCCGAGTACCTGCTCCAACCTTAGTATCTCCCTCCGCCTAAGTACCTGCCCCAATACCATTACCAGTACAGACCAACCAACTCCAAAAACGAGATGAACCTACACCCCTGGATCAGTATAAATCTGACCGCCCTGAAGTTTCCCCGTATGTGGCTGGAGGCAGGACCGGAGGCACCGCTATGGAATATCTCCTCTTAGCTCCCCCCTGACAGTGCGCACGGTATTGGAGGGAAGGAGAGGTGGAGTGTCTTCCTCAATAAGAATCCTGAGGAAAACGGACAGAGCTGATATGTACCAGTGACGGGGGTCTGGACTCTGTGTAGCCTGGATTGTCATCCGGACCACTACTAGAAGCAGAGAGTCCACTATCATCACACACGCTGGGAAGCTATCCAAACACACTGTTTTTATCAAGTGCTGGCTGTAAGTGCAATATTGCTCTAATCAAATCTCTTGTAATAAATGTACTGTGCCATGATCTCTTCTCTCTCTCTTATTTGTATATATAATGTGGATCCATTGAAGTTCCAGCCTATCCGGATTAACCTCTGAAATCCCAAATGGAAATGAAATCATAGAACAAAAACTACAATCAATTTTTAAGTGTATGAATTTATTACAAGTATTTTAATAGGTTAAAACCTTTATTGATACATTATTGTTTTTTCTGTATTTATCCAATTTATGTTGATCAACTGTGCTTGAGTCAACGTGCCGGAGGACATCTTTTCTTCTTTTCTCGCAGTTTGGAGGGAATTGGAACTCTCTCCTGGACTCTGGCAGCTGGGCTTAAATATATCATATTGGACGTTATACCTTCCTCCTATTACACATTGTTTGTTGCACAATCACGTTTTTGTAAATAAATTTGTAGTAGGTAGTGTTTAGCGCTACTTTTTCTGTTTTTCTTATCCCAACTACATGATTGACTAGAACATCTATGTACAGCACACCCCTTGCATCACAATGAGTCACTGACACCCAATTTTCAGCCTGTGTCTAATCAAGGTAAATATATGTGTACACATGTTCACATATAGTACTGTACAGTAGAACTATCATTCTGAAAGGACCCGAATAAACTCTCTGAAGACCACACATGCACCTACATTAATAGACCCACATATGCATTCGATAGCTCATGCGTGCGCCTACATTAAAAGACCCATATATGTGTTCCATCAACCATGCATGCGTCTACATTGAAAGACCTGCAAATGCGTTCCATAGATCACAAACGCATACTGTATTTTAAGCATTTATTATTTCTTGTTTATTAATAGAGTACAGAACATAATCACGCAATTATTTTACTGAATTTAAGATATCAAATCGACAGCCATTAACAAGATGTTGATTGAAGTCTAAAAACTATTATAATTTTCAACCTTTTTAATATTGTAGAGCTATATTTTTTAGATTTTAATCGTAGTGGGCATATAGAGATATATGTAATACATTATTAGAGACATATAAATTATTTACACACTTTTATACTAGGGGAGTTTCACTGAATAAAGACGTTGCTTTCAAAAAAGCATTGCAAATGCCATGCACAGTGACTTGATTTCTATTGTAATATGATGATGATATTAAATTGTGTAAGGTAGTAAAATAAGAGCAGGATGTAATTTCTCTCCAGAAGGACTTGGAGAGACTGGAAACGTGGGCTGGTAAATGGCAGATAAGGTTTAATGCAGATAAATGTAAGGCTATGCATTTGGGAAGCAAGAATAAACAGGCGACTTACAAATGAAATGGGGATAAATTGGGGGAATCCTTGGTGGAGAAGGATTTAGGAGTGCTTGTAGACAGCAGGCTTAGCAATAGTGCCCAAAGTCATGCAGTAGCTGCAAAGGCAAATAAGATCTTATCTTGCATTAAACAGGCAATGGATGGAAGGGAAGTAAACATTATGCCCCTTTACAAAGCATTAGTAAGACCACACCTTGAATATGGAGTACAATTTTGGGCACCACTCCTTAGAAAATACATTATGGAACTAGAGAAAGTGCAGAGAAGAGCCACCAAATTAATAAAGGGGATGGCTAATCTAATTTATGAGGAGAGGCTAGCTAAATTAGATTAATTTACATTAGGAAAGATGCATCTAAGAGGGGATATGATAACTATATACAAATATATTCGGGGACAGTACAAGGAGCTTTCAGATGAACTATTCATCCCAAGGGCAGTACAAAGGACTCGGGGTCATCACTTAAGGTTGGAGGAAATTAGATTTCACCAGCAACAAAGCAAAGGGTTCTTTACAGTAAGGGCAGTTAAAATGTGGAATTCATTGTCCATGGAGACTGTGATGGCAGATACAATAGATTTTTTCAAAAAAAGGTTGGACATATTTCTTTTTTTAGAAAGGAAAGGTATACAAGAATATATCAAATAAGTGAACATGGGAAGGGTGTTGATCCAGGGAGTAATCCGATTGCCAATTCTTGGAGTCAGGAAGGAATTTATTTTTCCCTTATGAGATATCATTGGATGATATGACTCCGGGGTTTTTTGTTTGCCTTCCTCTGGATCAATAAGTATAGATATAGGATAAAGTATCTGTTGTCTAAATTTAGCATAGGTTGAACTTGATGGACGCATGTCTTTTTTCAACCTCATCTACTATGTAACTATGTAACTATGTACAGGTATAGTACAGTGTTCACATTAGTGCTGTGCGATTTGGCAACACTAGTGACTGGATGGATGCATAGAATAAACAAAGCAGTCCCACCTCCCCCCCTTCGATTCTACCAAGCAGAAAACTCATGTGTGTCTCCATGCTATACCCTCATTTTACAGAAGATCACAGACGAGGAGGACATTTTGGCTATGAGCTCCCCTGATGGAGGGAGAGACCTGCAGGAAAGTATCATCCCAGAGCAGTTAGCTGTGCCTGCTTTCCAAAGCACACCTGGCACCACAGAGGCAAAGGTCACAGATGATCTATGGGAATGCATTAGGTCAGCAGTGCGCAAACTGGGGGGCGGGAGATTTGTCTGAGGGGGGGCACAGGCAGTTGCAGAGGTCCCACGCTCTTCCCCCAGGCATTTAAATGAATGCCGGGGTGATCACGTGAGGCCCCTGCAACAACAAAAAACGTACCTGGAATCAGACGTGGTGATGCGTCTCTATGGCAACGCGGTATCAAATTAAGCCATGCGGTCATGTGACGTGATGTCACAGG
This sequence comes from Ascaphus truei, assembly GCF_040206685.1. Classification (NCBI taxonomy): domain Eukaryota; kingdom Metazoa; phylum Chordata; class Amphibia; order Anura; family Ascaphidae; genus Ascaphus; species Ascaphus truei. The sequence continues at coordinate 86,556,497 of NC_134483.1, forward strand.
CATCAAATGACACCATGGGTCAAGTGACCTGACGTCACATGACCCCGGAGCGTCATTTGACGCAGTGGTAAAGGTAGAAAGTGGGGTCGTGAGCTCCGGAGCAGGCAGAAAGGGGGGCGCAGCCATAAAAGTTTGCGCTTCCCTGCATTAGGTGACATCTCGAGATATGTAACAAACTGCGGAGGACAGCCTAATGGATTTGCCCTGCTAATTTTCAAACACCATGTCAGTTTTCAGCAATATTCCCAGGTGGTGCAAACAAGCAAACTTTGACGGCTCGAACGGGATGAGGGGGATCCACATCAATTTGAGGAGAGCCATTATAGATGAACTAAAGAAGCAGTATAAAATCAGCACTGCACAATTTAATACCGTCAAAGACAGCATCAATGCAATTCTGTGGCATGAGAGGGCTCTGGGCTGAAGATGAATTTATTAACTAAATAAATAAAGTTTTACATAAGAAAAGGTAATCTAATAAATACAGTTTAACAGAAAATTATTTCAATTAAGTATTTCAAATTATTTCAATTAAGCAACTTCATTGCAGTTATTGTTTAATTCTTGTTTTCATTCTTGTTTTGCAGGTTTGGCAGGCTGATGACAACACCTGTCAGGTAATGTACTATACTGTAATTCATGCATCTACAGTATTTTCTTCTCTCAATAACATTCTCACATTTATTTGAACATGTAAAAGAGTCAGCAATCAGTTTTCAAAAATCCTATTGTGCTCATTGTTTAATTCTTGTTTCCATTCATGTTTGGCAGGTTGTTGAGCATCAATACCGTGTTTGTGCAGGAAAAAATCCAGCGATACTTAAGTAATAATCCCTGATGAACAGGGCATTACTGGCCAGTAAGATTATTACTATTATAGGCTAAATGTAGGCTTATCATTATTTTTATTTTTTTTAATTTTTCATAAAAAAGATAGACACTTTTGTAGCCATATTGATTTTTATCAGTATCTTTGATCCAGGCAGGAACTGGTGCACAGCCACACCAGTATAACGTAGGACACAGAAAGTTCTTTCAAAGATTTATTATCTTAAAAGAGCATAAGGACAAAAATCCTAATAACACTCTGACATGTTTCACACACAGGGCGTCCTTGGCTCCATGTCTCTCTCTTTTGAGATTGCAACTCCTCCTACCGGCTCCAGCCTGTGACCATCCACCTTAGTTGGATACTGCTTATTTATTTTTAGCATATTATGAGTGTTCACTTGGGAGCTTTCCATCATTTGTGTTTTATTTAGACAATATTGCACTATGTAGTTTCTATTCTTTTTTAAGGTACCATCGCTCCCCTGGTTATTCTTTGCCTATGTTCGTCTGGACCTTGAAACAGTCCTTCCAAGAGTTTGAGTGTGTTTATGTACCTTTTAGCACTGCACGTGATTTTACTATTTTGTCACTTTGCACCTTATCACTTGTTTTACATTATATAGTATCCACTTGCACATTTTAGAGTATTAGAGCGCCATCTAGTATCGTTTACCAGGGTGGGAGAGGAGTCGGTGCCTTTCTGGTGCCTCCTGTCAAATCACCTCCCCTGTCTAAGAGTTGATCTCACTCTGTGAATGAGAGCTGAAAGCTGATTGGCTGAAAAACTTGGCAGGGTGCCAAAAATTCCGGGTCATTGCTGATTGATTAAAATTCCGAGCATTATTGAAATCCCTGCTCTCTGATTGGTTAAAATTCCAGGCATTATCCAATCAGAGAGCAGGGATTTTAATAATGCCTGGAATTTTACAGCTTTACCCTATATTATAGGGTAAAGCTGTTAAATTCTGGGCATTATTGAAATCCCTGCTCTCTGATTGGTTAACATTCTGGGCATTATCCAATCAGTAATATCCATGGTAACGTGATGTCACATGACCCCGGGGTGTCCTTTGATGCGGGGTTACAAGGACGACGCGTTGCTGGAAGGGAAGTGTATTATAGAGGCCTCGCGCGGTCCGAAGGCATTTCATTTAAATACCTGGGGGGAGAGCCGGGACCTCTATAATTAGATTTACTGTAATCTAATTAAAATAAATATTTCATATTTTAAAATACTTTGTAGTTATCTGAAGTTTTTAGGGGAATAAGTGGTGGGTTATATTTAAATACATTTAAATATATGGGATATCATATTGTATCATATGAAATGAACGGGAATAAGGGACGGGCTACATTGCATTTAGATTTTGAAGACACACTAGTGCTTACTATAATTTCTGCAGAGTATTCCAGTCAATGCTAAAACTCATGAGTCAGCTGCGCGCAGACGAAAAAGATCAAGAGCCGCAATCCGCGAGACCAGTAAGCAATTAAATGACGCTATACCTGTATGTGTTTTTTCAACCTCATCTACTATGTAACTCTTTTTAAATACAGCACCCACTCCCATCTACAGCTGTTTGATTTACCATGTTGGTGATGCACTAAAGGGGCAGTGCCGCCTAAGACCAAAGGGAGTTACTGGCATTGGTATATTAAAGAGGATACACATTGGATTATAAAACATTTAACGTTTTCCTTATAACACAAAGCTCCATTAAGTGAGATAACATCATAGTAAACTTATGTTAACGTCACGTAATGCCTTAACATGTATTTTCAAAAGATAATATCATACTGTTAAGTCAGGTTTTGGGCCAAAAAGTGCATTGCATTCACTATAATGACCGTTAGTGATTATTATTAAGTAATGCGATGTTCGTCAAATCATACCTAAAGTTGGTATTACTCCCACCCAGACCCTGAAATATGGGTTTGCGTGGGACAGGGGGAAAGGGCTGCTTTTGTGGCCCATGGGACAGGTTTAATTTGGGACCCTTATCCTGATGAACTAAACTTTGTGAGATATGGGGAAATGCTACACTGAATATATGTAATTAATGCACTAATCACAAAAGCATATGCTTAATTTATTTAACCCCTTCAGGGGATTTTCACATATCTCACAAAGTTTAGGCCATAGGACAATAAGTAATTACATATTCAGTGTAGGTACCTGTAAAACGGAGTCTACCTTGATGATTTTGGCAGGCTTGAATCATGATTGATCAAAAGATACAACCAAATGACTAGTATTTTTTAGCCTAATTTAGTAGGAGCGCAGGATATGTTCTTTTGTTTTTCATATGTGTACTGTAAGACCAATCCAATAACAGCAGCAAACTTCTAAAATGAGGAGCGTGGTAATATGTTCAGTCTTCCACAAATGTTAGGCCAATTCTTTTCCTTGCTGCATACTCCATAAGGGCATTTAATTATAGTGTTACTGATACTTTGGACTTTGACAATTCTGACCTCTCCATCCCAAGACCTTGGCAAGTATCAGGACTAACCCGCTCTCTCCAAACCAAACCCGGCTACATTGACAATCTGCCTGCCAGGCACGCTTCCGCTGCTGTGGGTACGTGGTTCTATACTTCCCCACCTCAGTACCGGGGTCCTGCCTTGCTCGTGGGCAGCGCAAGCGTTACACTTTGATGATGTCACATTAACAAAAAAAGGGCACATGGTTTTCACAGCCAATCAGATGAAGATTAAAGAAAGGGATCCTGGATCTTCATGGTGGATGGTGTTGGATTGAGTTTCATGACGTCACGGTACGAGAGCTTGCTGATTCCTCAGGATTCCGAGGGTCAACGCTTCTAAAGGTAAGATAAATATTGAATGTACTGTATGTACTTTTATGATTGGATTTTTCTTTTTTTATGTTTTTTATTTCCCATTGACTGCTAATGTATTAATCTGTGCCTGTTTAGGGTACAGATGAATACAGTGGCAGCCAATGCATTTTTGGCCAAATGCATTTCTTCTATTGACTTTTATATTCTCTATTTCTGTTTATTGTTTAGATTAAATTGTTTTGAATTGTGATGGCTTGTTTATTTTTTTTTATAGCAATTTCATTTAATGATGTATGTTGGTTGCTACTGGTTTTAATTTATGTCTAGTCTAGTGGTTGTATGAATTAATTGTTATATTGGTTACTGCTTTTAGGTATTAAATGTATTGTTTGGCTAGTGGTATGATTTATGTAATTGATTGCTACGTGGTTTTAATTATTTTTTTGAATGCCTAGTGGTTTTATTTCTTTAATTGATTGGCTAGGGGTTTTATTTAGGTAATTGCTTGGTTGGCTAGTGTTTTAAATTTTTGATTGTGGTGGTTTAGGTGCTTGTTGTATATGTTTTATTATTGTGTATTTTGGACATTCATGCTTTTGTATTAGGGTGACCATTGACTGCAATAGTAGCTTATCATGCCCATATTATATGGGTATGATGCACTACTATGCAATTCAATGGGTACAGGGTGGGTATAGTGGGTCTGGGGTGGGTGGTTAGGCCTCCCCAGTGGGTAGTGGGGGGGGGGGAGAGGAAGGGTTATTAACCGCTAAGGTGATTAAGGGGTTAGGGGCCATTAGATTGCATTTTTTAATGTATTGTTTCTGGCAACGGAGGACATGGCCCTGCAGTATGCTGATGAGGACACGCTTCATAATGGCAGGGGTAAGTAGAATGGTGTTTATTTACTTTATTTATGCTTCTGTAGACCTCTGCTATCTGTACAAGAGCCTTCGGTGCTATGAGTAACAATCTGACCCACTGTCCGAGGCAGACTCGGACGCCCGGAGTCTCATGCCCCCCAAGCTGGGATCAGCTCTCACCGCATCCCTAAACTGTGTCCCTAATTCTGGCCACCACCCTTAGTCTCTAAGTTGGGGGAAACAGGAGCATTTGAAGGGGATCATGTCAGCACAATATCGCGACTCAGTCTGACTTACCTGCCTGGTCTCCTTAGAGACCCTTGGAACTGTTGGTCCCAAATGCAGAGGGACAGCGGCTCCTTAATGGTGCTACTCCTGATGACTGACTCCTGGTAATCGCTGTAACAGGAGCCAGCTCTGCCGTAAACACGCATGTAATATGCCCCAGGTCATTGCCAAGTAGGATATCAGCATCTAACCCGGGCAATACCCCCACCTCCCTCATGCCACGTCCTGCACCCCAATCATGGAATACTCAGGCATCTTGGAGTGACCGTGGTCTTCCGTCTGGCATGGTCACTTGCATCCCTGTGCCCGGGAGCAAATTCCCCGGCCAGACCATATCAAGTTGGACCAGGGTAACTGTGGCACCGGCATCGAGCAAGCCGGCTGCTTGGCGATCTCCGATGGTCACCTTGCACAGATACATTTGCTGTACATCTGTGGATTGCAGCCTGACTGGCACAATCGGATGTCCCACGATCTCCGCTGCTGGTTCCTTGGTGACAAGTGCAGATCCCTCCATGGAAGTCCCTCTCTGGGCTGGTTCGACGACTGTACTTGGCTCCTCTGTGTGTACCAGTCGCACACAGGCGACCGGTCTCGCAGCTGGAGAGAGTTGCCCCTGTTGGGGTCCACCAGATCTCGGACGGTCCGTACAGTCTGGCTTCATGCTTGCACTGGTAGCACCTCTTTTTGTGTCAGAACTCTGTAGCTTTGGGTGCACTTCCATCCGCTGCAGGTTTGCTCTTCCACTGAAGAGTGCTTTTGGCTCGTGGCCGTGTCCTGGGTAGCCACTTTCTTGTGCAACAATACCCTGCTGGTGACAAATTCATTAGCCATTTTGCAGCGTCCACATAGGTTTTTGGCTTGCGGTCAAAAATCCATTCCCTCAAGTCTGAGGGGCACTGCTGCAAAAATTGTTCTTTGAACACCAAGTCCAAAAGTGAGTGGTACTTAGTAGCACATATCTCTCCACCCACTGTGTCCTGTACAAAGCCATGTGGGAGGCAAACAGCATGTAAGACTCCCGGTGGTGCTTTTCCTCTGACCGGAGCATGCCACGGTATGCTTATGGGGTGAGGGCATACTGAGTGAACAGGAGGGCTTTTACATGTCCACAATCATTGCCATCCTCTGAGGGGATTCCCTGGAGTTTTTCCGTGGCTGCGCTGGACAATAATGGGTCCAGCCATAAAACCCAGTCCCGTTCTGGCACCCGGTATCTGCGACATTGGGCTTCAAAGTTCCTCAGAAACCCATCAATTTTGTTCTTGCCATCCACAAACTTCCCAAAGATGTGGTGGCCCCCTCGGGGGGTTGCTTGCTCCCCGTTAACAAGGTGGGAGTGTGGGGCTGCTGTCCCTTGTGCGGCTGTAAGCAGCCAGACCCTTTTGTCCAGGGTCGCCCCCTCTCCCCACGAGGCAAGGAGTGCAGCGATTCCAGGGGTGACAAAGTCCATTAGCCACTGGGACAACCACAGCCTCACTCCCCCAAACTGGTTCCCCAACAATTTCCATACTGGCACCCGCTCCCTCCCCATGTCTGTTCTCCGCAACCGGGGCTGGAATAACCTCCTGCACCCCTGGCTGAAGTGTGATCACTGCAACTGCAGCTGAGAGTATGTCCCCCTCTGGTGAAGCAATGCGTGTTTGTGAGCTTCCAAGTCCCCCTTCAGTAATGTTTTTGACCGACGTCTGTCGGCAATCAATAGCTTTCACACCGGGCAACAGTCTTGGCTCGGTCCCACGACCGGTACCGATCCAATCGCTTGTCCATGTTCGCCTAAGGGCACTAAGCTAAGGGGCAAAGAGAACCTGTATTTTCCGAGCTTTGTGAAATGTGTGTAGGTTACCGCTTGTCTTGGGAGCTCGCAATCTTTGAGTTTCTCGCTATGTTACAAGACCCCGCAGGATTTTATAACATAGCATCAATCAATCCCACCACTGCCAGCAGTTAATCTAAAGCCTGTCACAGGAGACCAGGTTTATTAACACCTTTTATACCGGGATCATTTGATTGAGCAAGACAAGGCAGTAAAATAGATTGTAATTTATTCCACAAAAAGACATACACACAAAGTAACACAATTTGCACTGAAAACACACTTACTGGGATCGGGGCTAACAAAATAAACTTTCTTGGAGCGAAATGTTAACAACTGATGTCTGTAGGAGAAGTGGAGCCGAACCAGCCGAACACCAACCTGGGTCATCAACCGCCTCCCGGCCGTCGTTCCTCGGATTGGGAAAGAAGACCGCGGCACTCTGGACCAGGCGCCCGTCCACCCTCTCCGCACCGATGAGACCAGAGACAGGACCTGACTGACAGATGTCAACTTGACCCGCAGAACCCATCAGCCCCCCCCTACTCCCCATCCCCGGCCAACCCCCCCCTACCCCCCCCTCTCCCCCCCATCTCCCCCCCATCTCCCCCTTCCCCCCCTCCTCCCCTTCAACCCCTCAACCTCCCCTTAATCCTTCCCTCCGTCCCGCTATCCACCTAACCGCCACCCCCAAGTATTCACAGTGCTCCCGGTTTGAGGCGCCTCCTCGCAAGCCATGCTCCAGCAGCCACGGGAGCCCGGTCGGTCTCCGGTCTGGAGCTGCCAGTGGGAAACACCCATTTCACCGCTCTACCAGCCGCTCCCCCTCGCAGATCCGGAAACCGAGAGAAACATACAGCAACCAGAGGGATCATGTATCCCTGGACTGCTCACCTTGAAAGCGGTAGCAGAAGTCATCACCACCCCCTACGTGGCCCACCGTGTGCCCCTTTTGGACTGCCTCCTGGGGGAATGGAAAGTAAGGTTGTATATTTGCCTACACCCCCCCCCCCCCCCACATACCCTGCCCCCCCTCCCCTCCCTCCCAGGGTTGAAGATATATCCCCTCCCAGGTTTCCCCACAATCTACCTCTCCACCCATCCCTCCCTCCACCCATTGAGTCAAGATATCACTGCAGCTAGCAGGCCTCAAAGCACAAGAACTGTATGGTCTGCTCTAACATGCAGTGATTCTAAATGCTTCCCCATAAACATGTATGTATTTACCATCTTGGGAACAACTGTTGTATATGTACAATGTCTAGCAATATCGCTAAGCTCAATACCAACCTCTAAACCCCCCCCATGTATCCCGCAAGACAAGATCTCTAGGTAGAGCACAAGTCTCAAAGTAAATAAGCAAGTGTCACAACAAAAAAAGTGCTACAGCACCTATAAGGACAAAACCTTACATGCCTTCCCCCCCTCCCCCCTCCCGTGCCCTTCCTCCCCCCCTCCATGCCCCCCTCCCCCCCTCCTCCGTGCCCCCCATCCTCCGTGCCCCCCCTCACCACCCCTCCTCCAGCTCTTCCCAGCCCCTCCTCCTCACCCCCCCGCCTTACCCCCCCCTGCACCACCTACCCCCTCCCCCCCTCCGTGCCCCCCCTCCTCCTAGCCCCCCACCCCCCGCGCCCCCTCCTCCATCTCTTCCCAGCCCCTCCTCCTCACCCCCCCCGCCTCATACCCCCCCCGCCTCACCCCCCCGTGCCACCCGCAACCCCCTCCCCCCTGCACCCCCTCTCCTCCCCCACAACCCCCCTCCCCCCCTCTGCGCCCCCCTACTCCCCGCCACCTCCCCTCCCCCTGCTCCCCCCTCTTCCATCTCTTCCCAGCCCCTCCTCCTCCCCCCCCGCGCCCCCCCCCTGCCCTTCCCCCCTCCCCCCCTGTGCCCAGCCATCCCCTCCCCCCCTCCTGTGTCAAGATAGAACAGTGACATACAGGCCTCAAAAGAAAATAAATGTTTGGTTCTGATTTATATGCAGAGGTCTCTAAGGTTCCCCATAACTGTGAATGTAACAATCAATTCATCTTCAACTGTAGCATCCACAATTAGCTCAGAACACTAATAAAGTCCAACCACATGCCTCCTCCCGTCTCCCCCACCTCTCCCCTCCCATGCCCCCCCTCTGTCCCGCCGCCCACCACCCCATGCTCCCCCCCCACAGCCCCCCCGCTCCCCGCCCACAACCCCCCCTCCATGCCCCCCCTCCCCACCGCACCCACCTCCCACCGCAGCCCCCTCTCCCCCCCACAACCCTCCCCCCCTCCGTGCCCCCCTCCCCCTCCTCCATCTCTTCCCAGCCCATCCTCCTCACCCCCCACCCATGCCTCCCCCCTCCCCCCCACCTTCCCCGCCCTCTTCCCCCCCCTCTCCCCTACCCCCCCCTCACCCCCCTTTCCCCACACCCCATTTCCCCTTCCCCTCCCCCCTCTCCTTCACCCCTCCTGCCCTTGCTCTTCCCCTCCACCCCCGACACCAACTAGAACGTGCCACATCCTAGCACGTCCTACTCATAAGTGCCTTCCCCCATTACCACCACCCCCCTTCCCCTATTCCCCCCACCACCCCTCCCCTTCTCCTCCCCCCCTCCTCTCCCTTTCTCCCTCCCCCTCCTCCCACCCCTCCTCTCTCCCCCCTCCCACCCCACCCCCTCTCTCCCCCCTCCTCCTCCCCCCTCTCCCTTCCCTCCCATCATCTCTCCCCCCCCACCCACCCCGCCCCTCCTCTCTCCCCCCCACCACCTCTCGCTCCCACCCCACCCCTCCTCTCTCCCCCCCACCCACCCTCTCTCTCACATACCCCCTCACCCCCCGCCCTCCCTCTCCCCCCTCCCTCCCTCTCTCTCTCCCCCCCACCCCCCCTCTTCCCCCTCCCACCCCCCCTCTCTCGCCCCCACAACCCCCTTCTCTCCCCCCACCCCTCTCTCTCCCCCTCCCACCCCCCTCTCTCTTTCCCCCACTCTATTACTCCCACCCCCCCTGCCCAACCGTCCACTTCCCCTCCCCACCCTCCTGAGTCAAGATAGAACAGTGACGTACAGGCCTCAAAAGAAAATAAATGTTTTGTTCTGATTTATATGCAGAGGTCTCTAAGGTTCCCCATAACTGTGAATGTAACAATCAATTCATTTTCAACTGTAGCATCCACAAATATCTCAGAACACTAATAAAGACCAACCACATGCCTCCTCCCCGCTCCCTTCCCTGACCCCCCTCCTCCCCCACCCCCCCTTTTTTTCCCCTACCCCACTTCCCCTCCTCCCCCCCCTCCTTCATCTCTCCTGCCCTTCCCCTCCACCCCCGGCACCAACTAGAACTTGCCACATCCTAACACGTCCTACTCAAAAGTGCCCTTCTCCCCCCCTCCCTCCCCACCTCACCCATCTCCCCCCCCAACCAACACCCTTCCTCCCCCTCTCCCCCCCCCTCCTCCCTTCCCCTCCCCCCCATCCCTCCCACCCCCCTCCTCTACCAGGTTCAGGTCCATTGGCCAAACCAAGCATCCAGGCTCACAAAAGATTTTTTTAAGAATTGTTGTCCTACCTCACCTGTCAAAGTTTTTCTCTAAGCGGTTTTACTGTTACATTTTACAGACGGTGCTCGACCCTCTGACCATTCCCATTCCATGTTCTGTGTCCCAGAAGCCTCCCCCGGGGTTTTCAACCCCTGACCTTCCTCGTTTCAATGAGTAAGGTTATCTTTTCAGGGCTCGTTGAAGGCCCGCTTACCCCCACCTTTCCTCATGTGTCCTCCCCCCCCTACCCTTACCCAGACAGATTGTTCCGACACATTTTTTGCTGCTCGCCAGATTCCTACCAGCCCCCAAGAACTAGGTGCCAGGCCTACTCAGCCTCTCCCCCTCCCCCCCACACCCCCTCAGTGACCCCAGGTCCACCCGCTCTTGTCGTGGGAAATCCAAGAGCCTCGGAGCTTATAGCTCCGAGAAAGCTTCTAGACTCCAAATGTCTGCTATAAAATTAATATCGCTCAATGTTAAAGGTCTCAACTCAGTCCAAAAAAGATAACTGGCACTTATAGAGTTTAAAAAACAAAAGGAGACATCATCTTTCTCCAAGAAACCCACTATAACTCCCCTGTGCCACCAAACACATTCAAAACCGTATTCCCCAAGCATTTTTTGCGTCTTCCCCAAGCAAAAAAAGAGGGGTGGCTATTCTAATAAGGAATAATGTCTCCTTCGTCCTCACCAAAACTCAATCTGATCCAGAGGGTCGATTTCTAATAATTCAAGGCACCCTTGCGGGCTCCCCCATAACACTGGCCAACATCTACGCCCCTAATGAAAGCCAACCCTTGTTCCTCCAGAAACTACTTGACTCACTGGAGCAACAGGCCCCCTCTTCCCTAATTACAGGAGGGGACTTTAACATGGTGGCCTCCCACATGCAGGATAGGTTAACAACCCCTAGCATTCCTCCCCCCGCTTTTCCAGCTACATCCCACACTACTCAAGCTCAAAAGAAAGCCAAAAGATTTAGGGACATATTGGCAGAATTCTCCCTCACAGACATATGGAGGGCACAGCACCAGGGTCAAACGGACTATACCTTCTTCTCCTCCCCCCATCAGTCCTACTCGAGGATCAACTATTTTCTAGGCACCAGCAACATCCTCCAGGCATCCTCCCACTCAAATATAGGCCCAATCACCTGGTCTGACCACGCCCCCATTGAACTCACTCTCTCTCTGCTCTTCGTAAAGAATAACCCATACAAGTGGAAGCTAAACGACTCCCTGCTCCACTGCCCAGAAACAGAGATGTTAGTCAGAGAAAAACTCTCTATCTTTTTTCAAATTAATAAGGGGTCAGTCTCGGCCCCAGCAATGTTGTGGGAGGCCCATAAGGCCTCAATCAGGGGCGACCTAATCTCAGTCGCGGCCCATAAGATAAAACAGAAACTCAAGCTTCAAAAAGACCTTACAGATAAGATTGCGCAACTTGAACAACAGCATAAGCACACAGCCTCCAAAAACATATTCAAACAACTAAACCAAACTAGAGCAGACCTCAAACACACCCAACTCGAAGAGGTAGAGAGAGCACTGAGATGGTCCAGACAAAAATTTTATGACAAGGGCAACAAGGCCGATAAGCTCTTGGCCACTAAACTCAGAGGCACCCGAGTCAAATCACAAATCTCTAAAATCTGCACTAAAAACGGTCAAATTTCATATATGGAGAAAGAGATAGCTCAGGAATTTGCGGATTTTTATTCGGACCTCTACAACTTACACCCCCCTAACCATGACCCGACATCCCTCGACACAATTACACAATACCTGGAGCACTGTAACCTCCCATCCCTCTCGAACAAGGAACTAGACGATCTAAATAAAGAAATCTCCCAGGAGGAACTATCAGGAGCCATTGGTTCCCTTAAATTAGCTAAAACGCCCGTCCCGGACGGGTTTACCAACGCTTATTATAAAACATTCTTGCCGATTCTCTCCCCCTACCTCTTAGATATGTTCAACTCTTTCCTGCAAGGGGAACTGATCCCCTCTACAATCACTGAGGCAAACCTGGCAATTATGCACAAGGAGGGTAGAGACCCTCTCCTTTGTGGCAACTATAGGCCAATCTCCCTTCTGAATACCGATCTAAAACTCTATAGCAAGATCTTGGCAAACAGGCTCAACCCAATTCTCCCACGGCTCATTCATATAGATCAAGTAGGATTTGTGTCAGGTAGACAGGCCTCTGACAACACCCGCAAAATTGTGGATATAATAGACCATGTGCGCCTCACACCAGAGCGATGATCCTTAGTCTTGACGCAGAAAAAGCATTTGACAGAATCAAATGGTCCTTCCTAGATCAAACTATGCTGCAATTTGGATTCAGTGGCCCCTTCCTGCAGGGGGTTAGAGCCCTCTACCAAAACCCAACAGCACATGTAAAAATTTCAGGTGGCTTCTCGGACCCCATTAAGATCAGAAATGGAACCAGGCAGGGTTGCCCCCTTTCCCCTCTGTTATTCGCCCTAACAATTGAACCATTAGCGGCCACAATTAGGGAAGATCAGAGCATTAAAGGTATTAGAATTGGCGAAACAGTATACCAAATCTCTTTATTTGCTGATGATGTGATACTGACCCTCGCGGACCCCCACGTCTCCCTCCCTAATCTCCAAAGATTGCTATCCCAATTTGGCACAGTATCTGACTACAAAGTCAATATGGACAAGTCAGAAGCTCTAAACGTATCCCTATTAGACCAGGAATGGAGACTCCTACAAGATAACTATAAATATCGACAGAGCACTACCCTTATTAAATACCTAGGAGTCAGAATCTCAAGCACCTATAGCTCCCTATACCAATCCAACTACCCCCCCTTGTTTGACCAAATCAAAAAAGACCTGGAGAAATGGAAAAAGCTCTAAATTACCTGGTTTGGAAGAATTATATCAATAACAATGAACGTCCTGCCGAGACTTCTTTATTTCTTCCAAACACTCCCTGTTCCCGTCCCAATCGTAGCCCTGAAACATATCCAGGCCCTTATGTTCCAATTCATTTGGAATGATAAACGGCCAAGAGTACCAAGGTCTGTGATGTTGTCCCCCAAGACAAGAGGAGGTGTGGGGGTCCCCAACGTGATCAGATACTATTTGGAGGCCCAGTTGAAGCAGGCTGTAGTTTGGAACTATGACCCGGCCTCCACCTGCTGGCTAGCGATCGAATCACATCATGCTGCACCTGCCACCCTCCAGGCCCACCTCTGGTCTCCTGTGGGAAGGGAGGGAGGACCACGGCGATTCGCTCTGGGGGCAATGAGATGCACATGTGATGTCTGGCTCAAGAACAAAGGGAAATATGGCCTGCTAGCTACCCCATCCCAACTTACCCCCATCTTTGGAAACCCACACTTCCCGCCTAGGTGTTCCAAAAAACAATTCGACCAATTCCAAGGTCTAGGAATAAGGCTGATTGCCGATCTGCTGAAAAACCAGGAGATCCTCTCCTTCCAAGAACTCCGCGACAAACATAAACACCAAGGTCTCCCTCTGTTCAAATTTCTGCAAATTAGGCACTTCCTTCTATCCCTAGCCCCAAACGCTAAATTCCCCCCATTAACCAGGTTTGAATCCCTTTGCGGCAAGGGCTCCTACCAGAGAGGTCTGATCTCAGAGATCTATAGGGGGATGGAGTCGGCAACCAGCCCCCCAATCCACAAGTATATGCAAAATTGGTCAGAGGACCTCAATGTACAGATAGATATGGACGAGTGGGAGGATATCTGGGAGTTGGCCACAAAGACCTCAATCTGTACAGTGACAAAAGAGAACATATATAAAATACTATTCCAGTGGTACCTGACCCCGGCTAGGCTGAGCCAGATCTTCCCCGGCACTCCCGACCTGTGCTGGATGGGATGTGGCCAAAAGGGGGACATGGCCCACATTTGGTGGTCAGGTCCAGAGATTCAGAGGTACTGGACAAAGATCCAGAAGCTTCTACAAGAAACTATGGGGCTTCTTTTCCCCCTGGATCCCTTGACCTTCGTGCTGAGCAAACCTATAGACGACCTGCTCCCCCCCTGAGTAGACTAGTATCAGCTATCCTAACCGCAGCCAGATGCTCAATAGCAGCGGCGTGGAAACACACCAAAGCCCCAGCGAGAAACACGGTGTTGAGAAGAATAGACGAGGTCATGGCCATGGATAAACTTACAGTAATGCTCAATGAAAAAATGCCACAGTTTTGGAATACCTGGGACCCCTGGAGCGGCCCGCTAGGACTAGGTCTGCATTAGGCCGTCCTCGTACTGATGGAAAGGGAGGAAGAAAACAGAGTTCCCCCATCCTCCCCCCAATCCCCGCCCCCCAGTATGTCTTCCCCCCTCCCCCCCTTAGATCTTCCCCCCCCCCACCAACTGAAAAATACCCATTTTGGGACAACATTTTGTTTAATTCAGTTGAAAAGTCATGTCACGTGCCTATGACATTGTCGTTATCATTTGGATATATGTTGTTCTCAATAAAAAAAAAAGTAATACAAAAAAAAGACATACACACAAAGTAAAACAATTTGCACTGAAAACACACTTACTGGGATCGGGGCTAACAAAATAAACTTTCTTGGAGCGAAATGTTAACAACTGATGTCTGTAGGAGCCCTTTCCAATTACCGGGAGGTTCTCACGAAAGTCCTGGAATGCAATTCGGCATGCAACACCAGCCGCAACCGCTACATCTCGTTTTCAGAACTTGGACCCTGAAAAGCGGGACGTAGAACATTTCTTGAGCTGAAAATCTCTGAAGCCGTCTGGCATCTATTTCTCAAAGAGCATCTTTTTCGTATCTTGAATTTGCCGCTGATGGTTTGGCACTTGGAATCTGAGGTCCTGATTGGCTGCAAAGTTTCTTATAGGTTTTGGAGTCCCATTCACAAATCACTACAGCCAATCAGCGCATGGGAATTCTCCTGCCAGCCTATCACCGATTTGCTGTGGGTACCGATTTTGATTCTGCTAAGGGGCATGCGCCAACCTGGCACCTCTGCCTCTTAGGATATCGAGCCCACCTGCTGTCCAGGCTCTGGGGATGGGAAAATGGTCGCCGAATAGCCCTTTGTTTGACCAGGACAGGGGTACTCAAAGATAACTACAGTACTCCTCCTGTTCTAACACCTGGGCACCCCTGAGGCTTTCAACTCCGGGTCCCGAGCAGAATCAGTGGTGCCAAGCCTGGTAGCCATCTGGTCTCTCGGAACCACGGACTTGGAAATCCCACTGTCAGATATACATAGGTACAAGCATATATACTTATCAAATGTAAATCTTTAATAAAATATACTTTGACTCTGTACTTTGTGTTAAAATGTCTAAGTCTCCTGGTCTGGTGTCAGGGATAGCATAAGAATATATGTTCCCTGCTCTTACTAGCCTTATCCATGGCACGCTGCAAAACCCTGTAGAACCCAGTGACTTGGAACGGCGCTAAAACACCAATTAAAATGTGAAAAATATATATATCAAGAAATTATAGGGTGTAGCTAAAATATTCTCAACCTTCACAGGGAATATGTACTGATTCCCTTACAAGTAGTTTGGATCCAGGGTAGGAAGGGGGCGATGGCATCAGGAACACCCAAAACGAAAAAAAGGGGGCTAATAATAGTGAGATAATAAGGGGGGTGCACTATTATTATCCCCCTTTTTTTCGTTTTGGGTGTTCCTGATGCCATCACTCCCTTCCTACCCTGGATCCACACTGCAAAACCCTGACTTTATCTTTATACACAAAATCCTCGTAGCTTTATCACATAGCTGGAGCATCCCCTGAACCCTTTACCAGGTTCAGGGTGACTTGGGCATGAACTGGGCATCCCACCTTATGCTAGGGACCCATGGACCGTTCGGGATACCTTGATCCCTGTTGCTCTTTTTACCTTTCCTGTTCGTGCTGAAGCAGGTAACCCTTGTGGTGAGTCGCAAGAACGTTCCCACGGTGGATTTTGCCGGAGCACTGTGCTTCAATGTTCCCGTGAATCTTACCTGATTCCTGGATACATCTTTGTGGCATCCCATAGCTTGGGAACCCCGCTACATAGCCACAATCTGAAAGAAGTTTCTCCGCAAAACCCACCCTAAAACTCATAGTCTAGCAAGCTCCTCTGGCCAGCATTCCTGGGAAGGTAAAAATACAAAAATACTGTATTGTCGCATAATTTACACACAGTCACAGTGATGCATATACGACAGTCAGGTCCAAGAGCTAACACTCTAGGACCACTCAAACACGGATCAGGGGTAACCAAGTGGGCTTAAAGCTGCAGTTCAGTCTTTTTTTTTTTTTTTACATTTATTTTTTTACTTCAATAGTTTCATGTGGGCAATCTCTAATTAGCTAAAGAACTGTATAGCTGCAGGTCAATTCGTTCTCCATGTATTGATAGGTCGAAATTTGGTGACATATTAAAAGCTGGCATTTGTTTATAATCTGCTTGACTGGCAGTGGAAGCTCATGAATATTCATGAGCAATCCTGCACTGACAAGTGCTAGAGGGAGGGCAGGGCTGACAAAGGGGTGTGCCAGAGCTTGTGACAGGACATGAAGGGGCAGTGCCTTAGCAAATGGCTGTTAAAATAGAATACAAGAAAATTGGTCTTTCAAAGTTGTTTTTTTTAAAACAGAAAATGCTAAAAGTATTTTTTCTTACTACAGAACTGATTTATTAAAAAAAACAAACATGCAGGATATTGACTGAACTGCAGCTTTAACCTTTATTATTGAGCCTGGTTACCCCCTCACCGTCACAATAATACTGTGGGTCTGGGTTTTGAGCTTGCTAAGATTGTGTATGTCTAATTGGAAGCAGAGCAGGTGGCTAAAGAGAAGCTCTAGCAGTTGACGGAGGGTCGTTCAAAGCTGTGATCTCAGATGAAGTTGGTAGAGAATGAGCTCTCCATCTTTCAGAGACAGCTGGGGAAACAGCTGACGATTCATAAACAGCTCAGTCATAGGACGGATATCAATCAGCTGGATGAAAATGTGGCGCCGCTAACTGCTTCACGAGTCACTGTCTCTCGGTGAAGGTCACTCAACCACATGGTGCAGAGCTGGGGAGGAGGATATGTGACAGAGTTCCAACTGGGGCTAATAATAAGAAACCCAGACCAGGATTTGGAGATCTGGGCCAGGTTTCCTTGCAGCCCAAGTATGGAAGCCAGGTGCTGCTATCAGGCACCTTTAAGAAATCAGATGGAAGCAGCGCTTCATCGAGACTGGTGATGGGTGGGGGATGAGGTTGTTTTCAGGAAGAAAAGGCCCTGCTTGGATGAATCCCTGTACTTTGAAAAGCAACCTCTGCACAGACACTGCAGCAGTAAACTGAGAGAGGCTGGCTTAGCTAGGCCTGGTAGGGGAATTAGTTAGTTCTAGGCTGCTAGAGCAGACCAGCACTAAAAGTTCAGTCTGCATCAAGAGGGAGCTAGGCTTTTGTTTTATGATTTATTTTGTTTCTTAAAGGACAAGGTGCCAATTAGGATAAAACAGTAAAAGGAATAATCCTGTATCCTGTTTTTCACATAACACTGGTTTTGCAGCACAGACCCACATAGAAAGATGTGACAGAGGGGACCCTGAGAGTCATCCTGGTCACACTTCTCCAAAAACTTTTTAATTAAAAAGAAAATGTGATATTTTTTTCATATACATATT
Organism: Ascaphus truei; assembly: GCF_040206685.1. NCBI lineage: Eukaryota > Metazoa > Chordata > Amphibia > Anura > Ascaphidae > Ascaphus > Ascaphus truei. The sequence goes on from NC_134483.1 coordinate 86,574,285, forward strand.
TTATTTATATTTTAACCCTTGATTATGATGTCCTTATTTAGCTTGGCCATCCCTTAATATGGCACTGAGACAGTCCCAGGTTACTGGAAGCTAATGCAATGCTGTGCTGACAATGTGCCATTAGGCCTATGCTAATAAGATACACAATGTTTGTTTTTTTGGCATTGTATTAGCTTTGTGGATACGTGATAACTTCAGGGAAAATAAGGACCGTTATTGGTTTAGGAAACATCACATTATGAGCCCTAAGCAATCTGGATCTGGTCCCAAATGCATTGGAATGTTTTTACAATCTTTACCTAATCTCTTTTGCACCAATGCCATGTGTGGATCTTAGCATGGACACAACAAATTCTGTCTGTTTTACTCTTGTTTTATAAAGTACTTAAGATACCATCATTAGCCAATCAGATAAGTGCAGGACAGTTAGTACCACATAGGCATGAATTTCCCAGCGCCCGATGAAAAGAAAAACACTGCCTCTTGAAGATACAAGAAAGTGAAATCTGGATCCGCCTATTAAAGGGGCAATCCAAAACACTTTTTTTGTTTTAATATATGCAGCATTTTGTTACCTTTATTGAAACTAAGCTGCCGATCGGTTCGCTCAGCAAAGATCCTGCTTCCCAAGGTTCACTAAAATGCTACCTTTCAGTTTCAATCAATCCTTCAGTCAGTATACTGTAACTCAGCAGCTACAATGTATTCTTCTATTACTAAGGTAACATTATCTATTGTTACAGTTTGCAGCTCAAACTGCTAGGTATATTGGCAACAGATTATCATAAACAGGAAAGTGTTACAAGATTTTGCACAGCTCGGGAAGGTGGGATAAAACCTGCTTTAGAAATCAAAAGATGCTCAACATATTAAAACTCATTACAAATTGCATGAAGAGTTGGATTTTAAAATTAAAAAAAATAGTAAGTTATCTAATACTACAGGATTGATTTATTGGTAGAAAAAAACACGTGTGGGATATTGCTTGGATTGCTCCTTTAAAGTTGACAAGTTGTTTTATTTAATTTATTTTTATTTTATTTATTACATGTTGTGCATTAATATTGTGATCTCTTCTGTATATCCCTTCGTAGAAATGATCTGAATGTATTTTATTCTGTGTTAATGAGAGAAAAAGTATATGGATCAATTTAGCACCAGGGAAATTTGCAAACCCCTTAACGCAGCAATCCAGGTTTAATTTTTTCCCCCGTTATTTTTTTATTACAGGTTTGATGTAGGGAGTCTCTGGGGCTGAACCATGTTAATTTCAGCTCCTCGGACCACCTGCTTCCAGAGATACTTACCGGCATAGCGGTGCCGGTATCTCTGCAGGTAGGGAACTGTGTGCTTAACATAATGATGGTGTTTAAATGTCCCACGTCCTGCGGGCCAATAGGAAGCCGTGACGTCATCCCTTGTGGCTTCCTATTGGCCGACATGAATGAGACCTTTAAACTTGCCAGAGATATCGGGAAGCAAGGTGAAATCAACGCGGTTCCCTGCTTCAATCCTGTAATAAAAACAAATTAAAAAAATGAAACCTGGATTGCTGCTTTAATTTGCATCCTGCAATCACATGCCCTTTTAGTCATTTGCAAATATTGTGGTTTCTAAGCTGCAAGGCACGCGCACACAGACATTTACAGAGACTTTGTGAAATGCAAGTAATGTTTCAGCATTGTGCCTTTTAGTACCCACACCACTATATACTGTTAGTGAATGACACCCGTACATACAGTATGTGTGGGGAAAGGACAAACATACCGTTAGTCAATTACTTCTGAAAAATACAAGCAAAATGTGGGCAAGATTATTCTACTCTTGCTACCAGAACCCCTTTTCTGGCTTGGTAATAATGAACCCTCTAGTGTTTGTTTTTCATAATGACAGTGACCGGCATAAATGTATTATTGTTCCTTCAGATTCCTTCAAGTGTCAGTGCCTAACGCTTAGTGCGTTCAATACTGCGGTGAATTACATGGGTCTCATATACAGTACAAATGCTAAAAAGGGCTTCAAATGCTAAAATCCAGAAATGTGCTTAAAATCTTGCTGCCTCTATCCTATTGGTAATTGCTTGTTTTTGTTTTTCGTTCTTTTAGAGCTCTGCTCTGCACCAGCAGCTTTCTAATCACATGCAAGTTGATACCAATGAACAAAGGGGGGGGGGGGGAGGGATATTTTATGCAAATGTGTTGCCCCCCCTGGTGTGGGTTACTAAGGTACTATAAGGAGTAAATAGTAAGTTGTGGCAGATAGGGTCCACCCTGTGATGAGATATAGAACTATGTGACTGGGGTGTAAGAGAAGAGGGAGTGTTCTAGAGAGGAGATTCCAGCATTGAAGAAGGAGAGTAGTGCTGGGGGATATGTTCCCACAGTTATAGTATAGATCAGGCCCCGCTTTTATTGTGTTTCAGTTAGGGACAGCACCTTATATGTTAGGATCCCATAGTATGGCCATAAGAGAAGAGCAGGTCCCAGATAGGGAATGCAGATATGCTTCAAGGGGCATCGCAGAGAAGGCCCCAGGATGTCAGGGGATCAGCCCTAAAAGTGGATCCACATTGTGATGGTGAAGGGGTTAACCAGGCTTATAATAAAGGTCAAGCCCACTTGGTTAACCCTGACCTATGTGTAAGGGTCTTAGAGTGTCAGCTCTGGGACCCAGATGTCAAAAATGTATTACTGCAACTGTATACTGATTTTGCAACATTAAAGAATTATGTGATTTTTGCCTTTACAGGCAGTCCTTGTTTTACAACGCTTCGCTTTACAACAATGGCTTATCCAACGCTATGCAATGCATACCTATGTTCATTTTTACAATGCCAAAACGGCTTATCCAACGCTCTTACAATGCTTTGCAAAGTTGTTTATGTGTATATAATATATATATTATACTATATTATACTATATAATATATTACATTATTATATTATATATTATGTAATATTATATATAATACAGTATATGCACTATATAATTTACGTGTATGCTGCATATCTTATTGTCTCAAAGGGGTAAAATGATAAGTGTAAATAAGCGCTAGTGTAATCAATGTTATGCAATAATAATGATGCAAACAAAAGAACAAAACCTGTGATACAGTCTGTGATGAAGGTCGTCCTTGAGCTGCCTTAGGGGTTGATCTGGGATCTTCCAACCAGATTTAGAAGATGTGTGTAGAATAACCTCTTATGGCGCTGAGGGATAGTGGATGGAACAGAGTCTTGTGCAGAAATTTCTTCTTGTATAGATACCTCAGAGAGGGAGACAAGAGATATACAAGAAACACCACAATAGTGTATTACCCTTTAGACAATATAAGACATGGTTATTAAAGTATAAAGAGCATTTAATGGTTAAAACAATTGTGTCTACAATTGGTATAAAACATGTACTGGGTTAATAAACAGTAGATGAACTTCTGTTGAATAAATGAAAATGAAGGCTTTCAAGCGCTTGTGCTAAATGAAGCCGTGCTGCTCTGCCGATGGTAAAACTGAAATCCTACTCACCGTCCTTGAGTAGGACATGTGCAGTGGTACGGGGTCTTTTGCCAGGGATTGCCGCCTGCTGTGGGGTGCCGGACGTCCGTTCGTTGGGTGCGGGGAGATTTCCTGATATGCTCGTGGTCTCAATACCAGCCGAGTGAATTGCAAGCGTCTCCTCCGCTGACGTCACCGCCTGGTTGGTACAGCTACGGTGTCCCTGGATGACCACAAACCTTCCGGAAGGAACGGACGTCCGGCACCCCACAGCAGGCGGCAATCCCTGGCAAAAGACCACGTACCACTGCACATGTCCTACTCAAGGATGGTGAGTAGGATTTCAGTTTTACCATCGGCGGAGCAGCACGGCTTCATTTAGCACAAGCGCTTGGAAGCCTTCATTTTCATTTATTCAACAGAAGTTCATCTACTGTTTATTAACCCAGTATATATTTTATACCAATTGTAGACACAATTGTTTTAACCATTAAATGCTCTTTATACTTTAATAACCATGTCTTATATTGTCTAAAGGGTAATACACTATTGTGGTGTTTCTTGTATATCTCTTGTCTCCCTCTCTGAGGTATCTATACAAGAAGAAATTTCTGCACAAGACTCTGTTCCATCCATTTTTCCTCAGCGCCATAAGAGGTTATTCTACACATATCTTATTGTCTACGTAAAATATTTTGTGTATTTTAGCATTAAAAATGCCTTCAGGAACGGAACCTTTCATTTAAACATTGTTCCTATGGGAAAATGTGTTTCGCTTTACAACGTTTCGCTATCCAACGCCATTTTGAGTAACGCATTGTGTCGGATAACCGAGGACTGCCTATACTGGGATGCTGGGACCGGGAGATTTCTAGGCTGTAAGTTTCAGGGTGGGTTTGGCGGAGAAAGTCTTTGCAGAATGTGTCTATGTAGCGGGGTTCCGGAGTTAGGGGATACCCCAAAAGTTGTATCCGGAGATTGAGTTATATCTTCGGATACAGCTAAGCGCATTACTCCGCCAACCTCGGACCCTGGAAACATTCTTACGACTCGCCGCCAGAGTCCATGCTGCAGCATCTTCCAGACATGGTAAACGGGTATGATGGGGTTAAAATATATCTGCAGGTATACACAGAGTCCTTAGTATAGCAGGGATTCAACATACAACGATCAAGTTATCGCTCAATACCTAAGACATACATACAAAGTGTTAATTGGCTCCAGGTGTGTAGGGAGGAGAGAGAACACAAACACAAATGGTGAACAGAGTCACCTAGATCCCTATTAGCACGCACTCATGGTGCACTAGTACAATTTTGCCAATAAGGATGTAGAAATCAGAAACTGGACAGATAACTCTAAAATTTCAGATTCTAGCACTTCTGACTATATACATTCTAAATTTAAACCCAAATCGCAGTTTTTCCCCAAATTTGCTAAGGGGAATCATTTAGAGGTGTTTTTTCAGTTAGTTACAAAAGACCTAGAAACTTTAGTTAATAAAAAAGACAGACAGTACAATAACCTAACAAGGGAGGAGAGAACTGCTCTTTAAGAACTCACAGCAGACAAATCAATTGTAATAAAACCTGCAGATAAGGGAGGGGGTGTTGTAATCATGGACCATAGCTACTATATGCTGGAGTCCAAAAAATTTTTGGGAGATACAACAACCTACCTAAAATTAAAATCTAACCCTACTAATCTATACAAAACAGAACTGCATTCTCTGCTGGAGGATGGGAGAAGATGGGGAATACTGGAGGAACATGAGTTCCAGTTTCTAAATGTTGAGGACCCAGTATTCCTTGTTTTCTATTTTTTACCAAAAATACACAAGAACCTTACACACCCACCGGGGAGACCAATAATTTCAGGCATAGGGTCACTAACTGCCAATCTGTCTGAATTCATTGACAGTTACTTACAGGATATTGTAAAACAACAAAAATCATATATCAAAGACACTAGAGACGTAATTATGTTTCTTAGGGATATCCAATGGCAGGAGAACTATGTATTGGTCACCACAGATGTAACAGCATTATATACATCTATAAGACACATTGATGGGTGTAGGGCTGTCCAGTTTTTTCTGGAGAAAGAAGGGAGAATTCCAGAGGCACAGATAGAGTTCCTTATTAAATGTATTCAATTTGTTCTACATAAGAATTTCTTTTGGTTTTGTGACGAGTTTTTTCTGCAATTATGTGGGACCGCCATGGGGACCAAATTCGCGCCCAGTTATGCGAACCTACTAATGGCCCTTTGGGAAGATCTATATATATGGTCTTGAGCAGGTCTGGACGCGAATTTGGTAACCTGGCGGAGATTTATAGATGATATCATTTTTGTGTGGAAGGGTACATTGGAGGATCTAGATACATTCCTCCTGTACCTCAATAACAATGAATTTAACCTTAGATTCACTTCCACCATGAGTAAAACAACCATAAACTTCCTGGACCTCACTATATATTTGGAAAATAATGTTATTAAAACAAAAAATTTCTTTAAAGATGTGGATGCTAACAATTACATCCTACAGTCAAGCTGCCATCTAAATAAATGGATTAATAACATCCCATATGGCCAATACTGTAGACTGAAACGCAATTGCACTGATAACAGTGTTTTTGAGGAGCAATCCAATATGTTGTCCAGAAAGTTTGTGGAACGTAACTATAAACAGGATGTCATCCAGAAAGCTTTGGATAAAACTAAATGCACATCAAGAGAATCTATGTTGATCCCGAAAGCAAGGGGCACAAACAGTGATTCAATTAAAGTACCCTTTATTACACAATATAATAGGGATGCACATAAAATTAATAAAATATTAAACTCCCACTGGCCTATTCTTAAAAATGACCCCATTATAGGAACTCTTTTACCCGATAAGGTTCAAATGATATATAGAAAAGCACCTAATGTTAAAAATATGGTAGCACCAAGTGCACTGAGAAATGCTAGTGCAAACAGCAATTCTACTTGGTTGGATCCCCCAAAAGGGTTTTTCAATTGTAAATATTGTACTGCCTGCAAATATAGCTCTAAGAATATAGACAGCTTTCATTCTAACACTACTCAAAAAATATACAAAATAAAACAACATCTAAACTGTAGGTCTAATTTTGTAATCTACTTACTTGAATGTGAGTGTGGTCTACAATATATTGGGAAAACTATAAGACCTTTAAAAACCCGTATATTAGAACATATTGGAAACATAAAAAGAAAATTGACCACACACAGTGTTTCAAATCATTTTTTAATATCACACAATTCAGATCCGAAAGGGTTAACATTTAAAGCTATCGAACAGGTAATGCCCTATTGGAGAGGGGGTAATAGACACACAGCCCTGATAAAAAGAGAATCATATTGGATGTTCGAATTAAAAACTATGTCTCCTGCTGGCCTGAATTTGGAATTTGATTTGAAACCGTTTTTATAATGTATAACTGTACATATACTTATGCCCTGTTTTTTGTCTCCACATTAGATTTCATCTATCTCTATGAATTAAATGCGCTTAATAAAAAGCTAGTTCCCCCACTATGAATTGTTTACACACTGCTTATACACCTGTTCTTATATTTATACCATTTTATAATGTTTATATAACATTTTTTAACACCCATGTATTAGCATATTTATACTTTTTAAACTTTCTGCATTGATCGATTGTATTTATTAAATAAATAAAGTTTTTTGAACCTCTGCATATGTACGATGCAGAGGGATTAATTATATGTCTCATTACAACCCCATGTGTACCTACTCAGTGTAACCGAAACCCAATTAAAAACTAGTTAGCCGTTCACCAATGGGAACTAAGTTAGGGGTATATATGCTTCTCATACACATCACAATGTCACTCCTGATGAAACCGAAGAGGTGAAACGCGTAGAGTGACGTCTTTACCATTGGCCAGAACCCCTGGAAGTGGATGACATCACTTCCGGTGCAGTTGGAACGCAACCAGTGACACGCACGCCAAAGAAGGAGGGGAATCAGATACATCATCTTTCCGGCTGCTGAGATCCACTGCGTGTGATCGAAATGCTTTTAAACTTTTGAAACCATGTGAGTACAATACCTTTCACTTACCTTTTATAAAATCCTTTGTATACAGTCTGCACTATGTCCAGTCTTCTTCTTTAAGGTCTCTTGGAGTCTATATGAGGTTAAGACTGATTTCCTGACTATCGTGTGATATCCATACTATGGAAAGATACCTTTACGTGCCTTTAATCCTCTCACACTTGTGAGTACATCTACAATAGATCAGCCAATTTACTTTAAATTTGTCACATCAATATTGCACAATATATATATTTTTTATTCCACATATCCCTGCGCTTCCCGGAGAATCATCCCTACTTCCTACCACGAGGACTGACAGAGCAATCCTCACCGGGTCATAGCAGCACCTGTTTATGTGTTTGTATAAGCATCACTTTTTGATTATTTCAATCACCACTATATCACTATGTTTAGCTAATTGATTTATGTAGAGCGCCACTTTTTAGATAAGTTTCTTTTTTCACTAGTACAAGGTACAAGGATAAATATCCACTGGAAAATGCAATTACCCCACTACCCCAATAAGGGGTTAACAAAGGTGACAGACGTGCAGTCTGTTTAAAAACAGAAAAATAACAGAACTTTAATGATACTCAATAATCACGCCAAAACACGTGTAAGTATGTACACGTGGAAATAAAAAAGGAATAAAAATGATCCCCTGAGGGGAGGGTGCTAGGTGAAAACCTGGTAGTGGAAGGAATAAGCTTAATAGCTAATAAATAATCCTCATCACATCACTACCAGTTAACCCAATGGTATGATATACAGAGCCTCACATAAACCGATAGAAACCCTGCCAAGGTGTAAAACCCGCTGTATAGCAGGGATTCCCCAGTATAGCAGAGGTACCCACATACATGCCCAGGTATCCTGAGCCTAGAGTAGGGGTTCAGTAAAGTGCTCAAGCTACGATTATAAAGCTGAGCCTGTTAGCAGTGTTTAAAAAAGTTTAAAGGTATTTTTCTCATGTGTGCCAGGAATGAGGCTAGTGAATGTAGGGAATATACACTCACTCCATACATGACACCAGAATTGGAACTCATAACTTTTAGCACACAGAAGACAGGACACAATATATTTTATTAAATGGGTATAGTTTAATGTGTATATATATTGATAACCTGTAAATAAACTGTGGGATTTCGAAGTCATGGCTACCAGGCTCGGTGCCTATGCGTCTGCAAGGAAGCCAGGACTTGAAAGCCTAAGAGATGTATTAACAAATTGATCCAAGAGATCAAAAAAAGACCCTCTAAAGATGCACTCTATGATTCAATACTGATAAATGACTTAAGTAGCCAGATTACGGTTTCTCTGGAGTAGGGTCCGTTTTTAAAAACACAAAATAATAAAATTTTATTACATCCAAAAAATATTATGTGACAATGTGAAAAGAAAAAATTAAATTCTAAAATCCCCGTAACGGAGTAGTAGAAATTCTCTTTAGTATACAAATATTTTTACCATATTGGTTTTTCAATTTCTACTGCGACATCCAATATTACATCCAATTGTATTTACCAAATAGTTTGACTGTTAAAGACTCTGGGTATATGACTCCTTGTCTATAATTATATATACAAATATGACGTCAAAAATTCAGTTTTCTTAGACATCCTCATAGGTGTAATGTTTATGTGTCTAAATAGGAGACTCTAAATCCCCAGTGTCTTGACAAATTATGCAAAGATACTGCCTCAGTGGGTCAGGATAATGAGTCTATTTGTTATCAATAGCGTTTCCTGCCTATAGGAGATACAACAATGTTAGTCTTCTTAAGTGTGTATTCATCTATGGCTCTTAGTGTGTTCAGAGCTCATCATATCACAGTGTTAGCATACATTATGTTGTAACTTCACAGTAAAAAGTTTTGATTCTGCCTTGGCAGGTCAGAAAAAACCGTGACTGTTTAGAACAATGTATTTGTCACTTATTCTCCTATAGGTTCTCAATGCTCTATATACACATTCTCATTCCAATTTTGGAATAAGCCTATGGTGAATATTCTCAATGAATAACATCTTAATTTCATTATCTCCAAAGAAATACCATAATAGGTTAATGCGTTATTCTTTGTTCACATAGACAAGCCCTACTTTCAGAGTCTATGTAAAACACTCACGAAACATAGACTTCTATATCTGTATCCAATATGTCTATTCGGTACATAGATAGGTACGCTATTCTAAACAATAAAAAACAGTCAAACAAATCTGCTTCGGCAGGTCAGAACATTCAAAGCCCCATGATACAAGCCGTATTGTCAGGCACTGATGTCGGGCGCTGGTGTCGCTCTTTGATTATGTCACGACGCACTTTTCAACTCGCTTCTTCAGGTGGGGAGGAGTCTGGCATTCGGACCCTACATGGGGGATATTTATACTCCCTTAATTAGGGGCGTGACTTAGTTCTTCCTATTAATGTGAGTTATACCTCTCAAATTCTATGTATTACGGGTATTACCGATCGGATTCTATGTATTGCTTTGAATGAAAAATTGAAAGACAGTGATCTTATGACAACTACTATTAATAAGAGTAATTAGAATTTCCTAAGCGGAGCAGACAAGATCAGAGGTGGTAATCAAACATGGCTAGTAATGGAATTCATATAGGAATACAGTACCAAACTGAGGTTTTCATTATATTCATAAGACTAAATATTATAGTGTAAAAGTGTGATTTAACTTATATTCTGCCCTATACAGTTCTATTATTAATTGACAGATTTATACTTTATAATTAATAAAAAAATAAAAAATAAATAAATAATTAAATAAGTGCAAGGTGATATGATATATTCCCTATTAAACCATATTGTGTATGATCTCTTGGATCAATTTGTTAATAGATGCATTTTACCTCTATTGCACCGACTCCAAAAATTCAAAACATTCAAAACATTCATTGTACTAAAAGGAGAGCAGAATAGAATACAAAATTGTTCCAAGCCTAAGAGATGCCAAGAGGTGTGAACCCTTTGTTAGCAAGGAGGGCTAACTGGAGCATCGATATCGTCAGTTCCAAAGTTCCCTTTACTTATTGGCTTTGCTCAATGATATGATCCCGGTATAAAGGTGTATTTAGCCTGGTCTCCCGTGGCACCCATTCACAGTATTCATTACCCCTGAGAAAGTGGCAGTTCCACAACAGGGTTGAAGATTTTTAGTAACGTACGCAGAACAGGCCAGGATACCAGCAGGGGCTTGCAGTAAAAGGAACCAATGGGATGTTGGTCGACAAGATAAAGTCAATACAGTAACAAGTGAATGCCTCTCCCATGGGTGTTGAGTGGGCACCCAGGGAAGAAATGTATTTAGAGTGATGGCTGAATGGATGAGAAAAAGGTACAACCATGTCAATCGTATTGTTCCTGTGACTGCAGTGTTCCCAAGCATGGGAATATGAATAATGATTGAAGTTGTATTATAAAAACTCCTGGCGTCCATATTTTCCATTGCCCAGCCGACCACAGACAGCACCCTGAGACAAGATACATCTATACAGATGTTCAATACACCACTACATTGCTGTAACCTCCTTAGGGAGCCGGGCAGTGAGGGTTACAATTGTTTAAAATTGTTCTGACTCCTTTTCGTACCATCCATAAGTCAGTAGTATTATTATTATAATTATATTATCATCATGGTTTATTTGTAAGGCATCAACATATTCCACAGAGCGGTACAATGGGGGTACAGAGCTGTATGTATGTATGTATGTATGTATGTCTTATTTATATAGCTCCATTAATGTACATAGCGCTTCACAGCAGTTTGATTATTACATACAGTAAACAGAGTTACATAAATATAAGGACGGCCCATGAGAGCGTGCAATCTAGAGCGCGTGATTGAAAATATTGAAACAAATAGGTAAAATGGATGCTCATTGTATGTGTGTATATAAATATATCTTATATCATAAACTTTGTGGTGATATACGTGACATAATATTATAACATATAATAGATATGTGTTTCAATCATAGGGCCTCATGCACTAAAGTCCGATAGAAATTATCGTCAGGGTTTAGAATTCTCCATTTTTTTGCTGTGTTGCTCTCACGGTATGCAGAAAGGCCCGAATACCAGTGAGAGCAACATTTCCAAACATGGCGAGTTGCCGGCGGCGATAGGACCTGCCCTCCAAAATGGGCTCACCCGGCGAGTTGTATCTGCTGCAGAGAGATCCTCCTCTCTCTGCGAAAATCTCGCTGGAAATAAAAATATTTTTACATTTAAATGTTATTACTTGTGTATTGTAGCAGGGGGTCTCTGGAGCAGAACCGCATTGATTTCAGGTCTGGGGACCCCCTGCTTCCCGAGATACTGATGCTGAGTCCTAATACACCCCTGTTTGTTCACCTTTGGTTTGTCATGCCAATGTATGCCTATCTTTATAGCCTGGTATTTCTATATTTGCTGCCTTTTATTTGCCTTTTGGGTAACATTTCATTCATTTATGTCATTCCTGATGTGCATGGATCATGTGATTCAAACTAATATCTTTAGGTCTGCCAATATTATACTTATGGCAGCCTAACAGTCAATGTTTTTGTATCTTTTGTTCCACGATTATATCCGTGGATGAGTAATCTACAGTACATGTACATATTGTGGCTTCTTACTAAGTACACATTGCGTTGTATCACTATCCACGGTATGTGTATGTGTTGTAGCTCTTTACTAAGAACACATTGTTATTGTACCATTATTCCCCATGTAGTTCATTTCCTCTACTTACAGTTCAGCTTGTTTCTATTTGGTTTATTACAATCTGTATAGATCTGTTTGTATCATATGTATTATTGTGGAAGTGGGGTTTCGTTACGAATATGATTCAATATCTTATTATGAAATTTGTTTCTAATCGTTATACCATGTTACAATATAATCATTGGATCTAGTCCTTTTATTTGGACATTTCTTCTGATATGGTATCTATAGAATTTGAATCAATTGGTATGGTGTCCATTTATACAATTCTAATGATTTATGTGTTTAGGTTCTCAATGTCTTTATGTTTCCTTTTATGATTATGTTTGTTTTTTACATTTGGGGGCGTTACTATGTGTAATTGCTTCCTGGATTATACAACCAGTTTCAGCTGTTTGTGATTTTTAATTGTTCATGCACTTATTTATAGTGCTTTGTCTACCTCAGTTTGCCACTCCTTGACAAAGACCACAAGTTGGTTGAAACGCGTAGGAGGTACTTTTATTGTTAACCTATGTTGCAATAAATTCTTCTTTTTTCACTTTATTCAATTTTTTGAGACCAGCGTTTATTATTCATTGAGTTGGGATCCTATTTGGCTTAGGAGTGCCCTGGAGAGACAGGAAAGTGTACTTCAGAGGCAACAGCACAGGCACGAATCTCATTTTGTTTAATAAAACTTGCAGCAATAGATAGCATAGAGCTATTGAGAATTTAAATTCTTCTGTATTCTGTAGTAAGATTTCTTTTATATTTTTTATTTTAGCTACCATTCTTTCTTGAACACCCATCAATTGTTGATGACGTGAGATTTGGCTTTGCAATACACGAGCTTCAGATCGCTCTATTGAGGTCAATTGCTCTCTTTGGGCAGTATCACGATGTATGGTAGCAGGTTGATGATGGCTTAATTCCGGACTCTCAACATCCGTAACAAAAGATATACACGGTGAATCGTCAAGTCCTGAGATGTGTCCAGGAGATTGAATATCTGGTTGAGTAAAATGAGGACAACATTAATTGATTGCAACATATAAAACATTGTTCACATCGTTTGCCGTAACAATGCATGTTGATTTCATTGTTAGTAACATATTCAATATTGACGTAATAGTCATAATGAATGTAATGTCTGAAATACAATTGCGCATGACTAATTTCACAACATTGAAACTGTATCTATTGATTGTGAACTTTACAACATGGAATATTTGTGTAATATCAAAAGTTATTCTGTTGATTGAACAACTCAATAACTACATTTATGTGACTGCAACATCAGATGTGAAAACTTTTATTAAACAACTCTGATGATTTCACGCACATCTGCAACTGTTCTATGGGCATATGAATGTGTAGTTGTGGCATAACAATTGACACATAATATTGTACAAACTTCATGGCCTCACCTTCCATTAATGGTGATGGTACTTGTGATGCAAGTGTTGCCACCTGTTGCCCGACGGGAGATGCATGGGCCACTATGTAAATTTCAGAGAAGAGAGATGTTAATATTTTCAAGTATGCTAACATAACATTATCTGTAGTCTGAGTACTTAAGAATATATAATTAATTGTACTCTTTGTATATGTGGTAGTTTAACTGTGATAAGCAGCATCTATATATGCTACATATTACAAATGTTAGAAATTGAGACATATAATAATGTAAAATTCAATGTGAATACTACATACTATGTGAATGCAGATATGTATTAAGACGTGTGTAATACTGTTTGCTATGTGAATCTACATAAACAGTATGTATTAAGTATTATTTTGTTCACATACACTATCAAATCATGTCATTAGAACACAATAAACAATCTGAAACACTAATGATATAGTTGGTTTAATTTTTATTTAACAACGTTCCTATTGAAAATGGTTACTCCTGTAAAAGTACTGACATGGGGGAAATGGGTGATCGTACACCCCGATATCCCTATCACCAGACAAGCCTTCAACCATGACGGGTAAGAATTTTTCACTCAGCTGCTTCTCCAATGGAGTCAGCCTTAGATTGGGGGCTGGAGGTCCTCCTCCAGTGCTTGAAACATGTAAACGTGCACTTTGCAATTTTGCCTTCAATTTCCATTTAATATCATCAAAACGCTTTCGGAAATTATCATGAGTTCTGACTTGATTTCCAAAGGCGGACACAGACAGTCTAATCTGTTCCCACAAATCCTTTTTGACATGTGAACTGGTCTTGCCTTTAGATAGAACAAAATAAAGTTGTTCATGTAAATATGTTATATTACAATTTATTTTAGAAAGTAATGTGAGAACGCTTCTAACATTGCTTTAACATGCAGTTTGACAAATAATGTGTCGCACATGAAGATTTAAAAAAATGTGGATACATACTAAGCAAATGATGAATGAGAATATGTAATATTTACATACAATTATAAATGTGCTCAATTCCTATTCTGGATGAAAACATTCAGTGATAACATGTGTATATATAAACAATGACATTTATATGTTAATGTCCGTTCAATGTTAATTCATAAATGTTAGGTCATAGATGGCTATAAAATTTGTATAACTCATTGCAATGGATTTTCTTACCTACTAAGTTCCCATACAGCCGATCACAATGCTCCAAAATACCAGTAACAAGGACTTTATCCTCTTCATCGTTGAAACGTAGATTTCGTTTTTTTCAATACACGTCTTACGCCCAGTTGCCACCACTGAGCTCGTCTGCTGTTGACTGGACTCCCCTTCTTCCAGTGGAACAGACTGAAGGAGCCTACCACCACCACCACCACCACCACCACCAACACCACCACCAGACACCCCACCACCACCAGACACCCCGCCACCACCAGTCACCACACCACCACCTCAAGAGTGATGAGGAATATGTTCTATCCCTGAAAAGGAAAAATTGATAATACCCTCTTGGGAACAGATAGAGAAGTGGTGTGCCACCAGAAAGATTAATATCTTTCTTATTAATAATTCGTACATGTTCAATTTTCCTAGACTGTAACGGTCTTATAGTACGGCCAATATATTTTTTATGACAACCACATTCTAGAAGATACATTACGAAACTGGTATGACAGTTTATGAAGTTATTAATGCGATAAGTAGACTTAGTGAGTATCAAAGATTTAATAGAGCTAGCATATAGACACATGGAACACCTGCCACTGGCAAATAAGCCTTTTGGAATACGTTGTAATTTAGAATGAGAAGATCTTGAATCGTACAAGCTAGGAGAAAGATAAGATGCTAATATCTTAGCTTTTCTAAAAAAAAAAATTGGTCCACCTTGTATAACTGAGGCAATATCTTTGTCTAATGACAAAGTGCTCCAATGGTTTTGGACAATAGCACAAATATGATATGCCTGTCTGTAAAAGGCAGTTATGAACATAGGACAGTTCTGATCACTATTAGCATACTGTCGTGATCTAACTCTATGCTTAGAAATTCTCGGTTTCTGTTTAATGGGATCAGTCATTAGTTGTGATTGTACAAGAAACGCCTCATTGTCCGAACATAACCTTTTAAGTCTGACAAATTGTGCCTTGGGATGTTTTTGATCAGAGACATAGGATGGCAACTCTGAGCACACAATAGGGAATTTTTAGAATTAATTTTCCTAAAAATATCTGTCTGAATAGTTTTAGTTTTGTCGATGTACAAGGTAACATCTAAATAATTAACATAGTGTATATTGTGCTGATATGTGAAACGTAAATTTAAATCATTCGTATTTCAAGTTGTGAATAAACATAATTAGTGAACTATCATCCCCATCCCACACCATGATAAGATCATCAATATATCTTTTATAGAAAATAATGTGTTTACGAAAAGAATTGGTGTCATGATAAATGTGTTGTAATTCCCATAAACCCATAAATAAATTGACATAAGGTGCAAAAGAAGTACCCATTGCTGTGCCTTTCTCTTATAAATAAAATTGTGCATCAAATAAAAAATAATTGTGAGTAAAAAAGGGATAGACTCCAATAAAAAAAGTGCATTGTGAAATTGGAAGATCAGATAATTCTAAATAGTGCTGAACCACTTAAAGGCCATGTTTGTGTTCTATAATGGAATATAGAGAGGTCACATCTATAGTGACCCATCTATATTGCCTATGCCAATGTACATCCTGCCAAGTGACAATAAGATCTGAAGTATCCCTGATGTAAGAGGGTAAACCAAAGACCAATGGTTGTAGAAAGCTGTCCACATACAACCATCTCCCAAAGTTCCAATACTCGCTACTATGGGCCGACCAGGAGGATCGACCAATGATTTATGGATCTTTGGGAGATGGTGGAATACCGGAATCACGGGATATGGACAGCTCAAAACTTTACATTCCCTCGTGTTCAACACACACAAGAGTTCTCTCAATTCAATGAGCTCATAAAGTTCCTCCAAATACTTGGAGGAAGGATTACCTTTTAAATGTAGATAAGAACTTGTGTCATTAAGCTGTCTGAATGCCTCTCGCTGAATTTGCGTGGTTGACGGAATAACAAGAGCACCACCATTATCGGCATTTTTGAAAACTATACCACTGTTATTCTTTCATTTGTCCAGTTGTTGGATTTCTGAAAAAGTAAGATTGTTAGAAATTCTTTGGGAATAGTTAAAGCCACTGGCCAAAATTCTTAAGTCCAGTTCCACTAGTCTCTCAAAAGTCGTAATAAAGAGTCCTCTATTGGAGTTAGGACAGAAGATGGATTTCAGTCTCAACCCCGAATCCTGATGGCCGAAGAAGGGTTGTGTAAATGTGTTGATTGCTATATCCTGTTCTTCTAAAAGATCATTCACATCGGATAAAGCACATTGATCTCAAAAATTGAAGGGAAATTATGAAATATTAGTGTCTGATACTATTGGACCTGTAGATAAATGTTCTGTCTCCCTCTGTAAATCTCTAGTCGAGGATCATGAAATTTCTGTACCCCTCTTGAAAGAAATATTTTTTTTTAGGGATAATTTACGTGTAATTTTTTTTAAATCAATTATTGTTTGAAAGAGCTGAAAGTCCTATTGTGGAGTGAATCTAGACCTTTGTTAAGTAGTGATAGTTGATCTAACGTTAAATCCATCTGGAAAAGATTAACCACATTATCAGGTAGATTATTTAAGCATATTTCTTCCTCTTGGGTCTTCCTCGCTGTTCCCCATTTCCTCTTGGATCTTTTTGATCTTATCTGTTTTTTTACCCTGTTTGGGAAAAAGTCTGAGCAGTAGATCTTAAATGTTTAGCATAGGAAGTATGGGTAGATTGTCTAAGTATACTGGTAGCCTCTGATCTCATATCTCTCCCATGACTACTGAAATGATCAGAGACTGAATGTGACTGTGAATCAGGGTCAGAGATATCTGAATCGAAACTCCATATGTCTGGTTTTAAGTATGGATTTACTAGGTGTAGTATGATCCCATCTTTTAGTTGAATTTGAAAACTTTTTGTGGATTCTATAGTTTGATGTATCTCTCGCAGAGGGGGGCTTCTGCCAACAGTATATTTGTCCCTTGGCGTAATCAAGGCGGTCTCGCTCGAATTTGGTTTGTTTTTTAGACATAATGTTTTTTTCAATAGTCTCTATATTCTGTAGAAAAGTTTTGTCATTTTTAATAAACTGTTCCATGGTCTCAAAAGGTTTCAATTTATTTTGAAAAGTCTTGATCTCTGTTCCCAAAATAATTTTATCATGGATCTTTTGTTGGATAATAAGTTCCATTACTTTTGTTGGACATTGATCAAGCACCCAATCCTCCTCATACTGTTTATTTGCAAAGCCAAAGGTAGGTATCTTCTTGAGACGTAGACCTCTAGGGATCCTTTTACATTTAATGTAGTTTTCAAGTGTATTAATATCCCACCAAAGCCTAATATCTTGCACCAATAATTTCTCTAGCTTTACTAAATGATTGGTTAAATCTGACACCTCTTCACAAGTAATCTCCTTTTGACACTTATATACGTATATATTATGTGGTAATCTGTGGGGTTTCCCAGAGCTTGTTGGGTATCTGTGTATTCATTAACTATGTGCAGCTGGTCTCCGCTGTTTTGGGGAGGTTAGTGGCCCCTCCCCCCCAAGGTTTAAACTCACCCCTCCTCACTTTCCAAGTTGACAGGTCAGTCTAATTTTGCTGGGTTACGACAGATCCAATGTGATCATTCTTCCTGTAATTATACAGGTAAATAAGAATTTTAACTCAGGGAGTGTTAGGACCTGCTAACGGTCATGCCTTGAAGTTGACTAGCAGGCTTAAGACGCTTTGGTCAAAAGGTTGAACTTAATGACCCTTTTTCAAGAGAATATATAGGTATTGCACTGTGTATTTTTGTCACATTGGAAGTAGCTTTGGGCATCTTTGTTTGTTGTTTGTTGCATTCGTTTAGCCACGCCCACTAGCACTTCTTTTGACACTTATATACACATATATATTATGTTTTAATGTTTGGTGTTTCTCAGAGCTTGTTGGGTATCTGTGTGTTTAATATCCCACCAACGCCTAATAACTTGCACCAATAATTTCGCTAGCTTTACAAAATGATTGGTTAAATCTGACAGCTCATCACAAGTAATCTCCTTATTGTCATCAAACACGTGCAGTTTTCCTTCGCCTTTTGGTGTTATCACCACACTCATTAACAAAAGTCCTATGGTCAGGTTCTTGAATATCAGGTTCTTGAATATCAATCTCATTGTCATACATATTGCATAGGTATAGATCGTTGTTGCTTATTGATAAGAAAAAAAAGTATATATATATATATATATATATCACAATAAAAATAGAAAAACAAATTGCGCTTCTTGGTCTCTACCGGGTAAATTTGGTTATATGTAGCAATTAAGGATGCCAAGTTATTTAAAATCCTTTATGGAATTAATAGATAGTTCTGAATAGTTCTGAGCTACCAGTGATAGTTAATAGCAGTAAAGGATGGGGCTAACCCCCATAGCTAGTGCTCCAGAGCTGTCGGCGTAAAATAGAATCAGTCTTCTTACATGTAAATGATCCCGGTCAGGCTAATAGCCATCCTTTACTATTTGTAGAAATAACTCAATGCCTGTCAGGGTTTGGAAGTGAGTACGGGCAGCTTTCAGCACGTGCTAAATATCGTAGCGTTATTTCCATGAGCTAACATGTACGCGCTAATATGATTTGCATATGAGTAAGCCTAACGTCAGTTAAAATGTATCATTCCATTATTTTTAAGGAAAATGGCAGAACATCGTAGCGCTAAGCACCTTGGGGGGATATGCGTTATGGATATCGAAATGTTTAATGTTATAACGTTATCTTTAAAATGTAATGACCTTCGGGGGATCTACCCCTTACTTCTCAGAGTAACTGTGTTTACTCGCCAAGCCAAGTTTAGTAGGGAGACAGTTATACTATTACAGGCTTGTTAAAGAAAACTCCTTTTTCATTGGCAACATATTTTTTTAAATGATAATTTTCAAATGATGATTGCACAACACATATTTTTGATCACCTCATAATTATCATACACGTGTGACTAGATTGAGAATGTAAACCCTGCCACTGAAAGGGTTGAAATGAAGTGACGGTAAACTATATTGCAGCCTTATACAACATTCATTAGACATGGGGTTCTCCACTTCAGTCCTCTAGATCTACTAACAGGTCATGTTTTCAGGATATCCCTGCTTCAGCACACGTGGCTCAATTAGTGGCCCAGTCTTCAACTGACTATGGTAGCTATTGAGGACTGGAGTTGGCTAACCCTGAACAAGACAATTAAACTCTTTAATTATGATTCTCTTTCTATGAATTGTTTTGAAATTGTGATGCAAATGTTTGCAAATTGTTATATAAATTGTTATATAAAAAACACTAGTTAACGTGGATTTTTTTTACATGCTTTTTTCATATTATTACAAATCTAGACTTTTTTTCATTTAATATTTTACGGTTACTGTTTTCTTATATTGCTAAATCAGAGCACAGAGATGCTGTTTTTGAGTGCAAAACGGTGTTTTGTTTTCAGATTTGCCATTGGGGAAAAAAAAATCACATGAATACAAATGATTTTTTCAAGATTCATTGTGCTGCTGAAGGATATTTCCCACAATGTCATTGCATCTATATCAGTTATCGAAAGTACAGCTTGAAGTTTCATAAATATGCATTTGCTCACAGCTTGTGTACAAATAAAAATAAAGGTTTGCCCAAGGTCCATTAATGCAAGTTCAGTGTCCAACATCGAAACACTAGATTAATAATACGTTTGGGCATCCAGTCCTGGTGATAAAATATTTTAAATTATAATAATGTATGTGCAATGTGTAATTGAAGTGACATTATCTTTCTTCCATACTGTATAGCCTGTCCGAGACATGTGAATGTGCTCAAGTGAAATGTTTATTTCCTTTTATTTGCCAAATAGAGGGCCAATTTACCCCCTTAATATTGAAATTAGAGGGCATTATTTAAATGATGATTGGTACATAATTAGATTGTAAGCTCCTCGGAGCATGGACTCCTCTCCCTAAATGTTACGTTTGTCTGAAGCACTTATTCCCATGACCTGTTATTTATATAATATTATGTGTTATTTATATGATTACCACGTGTATTACAACTGTGAAGCGCTATGTACATTAATGGCGCTATATAAATAAAGACATACAATACAATACATAACATGAAGACTAAGGGCTTATATATATATATACCCCCCACCCTCCCTCCCCTCCCAACTGCAAACCTTGAGAAAACAATACCAGATTTATTAAGAGGGAGAGGGGGAATTGTCTTGTTTCAATATGATGTTTATTTTTTCCTTTAGAATTTTTGGGGACATAGTTCTGCATTAGTTTTTACTGCCTGGTAACTTCCCCTAAAACTGCATATAAATGGACATATATATGCATGCAAATATATAAACATACTCTTCTATCTGTTGTCATTTCTGACATAGGTAATGGTGTCAACGACCTGTTTTATTTGCAATAGTATCCATATTGGCAATACCAATATGAATATGTTATTGTTGTATTACCTGGGCATTATTTTTCCCTTGTAAAGTATCTCAAAGCACAGTTTTATGCAAAGAAAACCCTCGCACCTATTTACTATAGAGCTGTACACACATTGTAATCCAATGCCAATATCAGTATGAATAAACAATTAGGAACATCAGAGCCTGTGTGGTTCCCATGTGCTATGCAAGGGGTCTCCAGCCTGTGTCCCCCCTGTGCACAGAGTTTGGGGTAAAAGAGGGTCTCCCAGCAGTTGGGAGATGTGGTGTAAACGCAATATTCACCCAAGCTTCATTACCACCTCTTAATGAGACCCCTTTACTCCGTGACGTGCAACCGCTCCATCTCATTAAGGAAATCGCTCTTCAATGCTGATTATTTTATTTGCAGCCATAATTATATTTCTTTCGGCTAAATCACGGTTTAATGGAGCCCACATGGAGGGCAGCAGTACTAATTAGAGCAGGAGATGCAGTGGCGGGAGCTGGCAAGCTGGCGGCCAGAGGAGGAGGCACCTGATGCAGGGTGAGGAGGAGAAGACCACAAAGCCACCGCTCCCCAGGCAGCAGCAGCAGCAGCAGCAGCAGCAGAACGTGGGGGAGCCTGAGCTATAGCAGAATAGAACAAAACATAGGGAGGGCGGGGTGGGGGGGTGGGGGGGGGGATCAAGCACAACAACTTATTACTTCTAATTCCCCAACTGTCACCAAATCACCTGCACGAAACAAGAATCTAATTTGTTAAGCTGGCATTTCTGCAGATGGAAGATCGATTTTCTCTTTAGATTTCTCTAATTGAGTGAATATAGACGCCCCTGAGTTAGCTGCACTTGGGCCAGAGGAAGAATAAAAAGTCACCCCCTCCCCCCCCTCCTCCAAAAAAAAAACCCAACAAAAAAACATCCCCTTTGTTTAAAGAAATAAGCCCTTGGAATCTTCATCATCATCATAAACACACACACACATATCCATCCTTGCTACTAATAATAATACTTAGAATAATACTAATAATAAATAAAAGAGGAAAGGTCCCTGGTTGAGTGGCAGTCATATTTCTGGGACTAGCTGGTTTTTAAAGAGTGCGGGTAAGCCTGGAATAGAATCCTGGCTGCTCCTCCAGAGAGAAGGGGAAGGCTGCTCTCTGAAATTGCTTACAGAATTACATTTGTTTTTCTTCTGATTTTATTAAAAGTCACTCCTCATCTCCAGAACGCGTGAAAAGATCTACTTTCCACTCAGATACACCACATTAACTTGTTGGAGGAGAATTTGTTTGTTTGTCTATTGTATTTATTTGCTGGATAAGATTGATGCAGTCTTATTAGCGCTATATCTAGGTCTGGAGAGTGATAAGGTTGAGATGTTTCCTCTTTATTCCAATTACTATACTTGTCACCAAACTGAATAACTGATACACGATTATTTATCTTGTGTAAATAGAAATCAGGAAAGCAACGAACTTAAGAACATGTTCAAAGGAAATATGCATGTGTCTTATTATATTCTATGTACAGTATGTAATTGGTGAGATGAAAGTGCTGGGTAAGGAGATCAGACAAGAAGGGAACAATCATTCTTGGATGTGAATACGTTTTGTGATTTGCAAAAGTGCATTAGTCTCCGCTGCTAAACCAAAAAATGACAGCTTATTCTGTATTGTGTTTTTTTTTTCTATAAATGTAATGGTTTATGATAATAAGCAGAATACATCCTGAAAGAACATATACCACCTATCTTTGCTTACGAAGCTCAGCAATGTTAGTATTTTCTTACCATTTTACATCACCTTAAAAATTAAACAATAAACACACGTGTATGTGTGTGTGTGCGTGTGTGTGTGTGTGTGTGTGTGTGTGTGTGTGTGTGTTTATTGTTTGATTTTTGTGTATTGTGTATTGTGTGTTTATATGTGTATTGAGTGTGTGTGTTTCTGTGTATGTACATATATATGTATATATATACATCTGCATCCCAACACATGCGTATGTCTAAACATATAACTATATATGCCTATAACATGCACACATATATAGTGTGAAGAGATTGGGGTGCACACTTAACTACTATAGAGGGGGCTGCTATCTAAGTACCTGCAAGGTACTGTGCAAAAATAAAAAAGAGATATGCACACCATAAATATGCAACAAAATATATATTTTTGCATATTCATGGTGTGCCTATCATATATATTATATATAATGGAAGCAGGCACTCCAGGATTTAGACAAAATAAATAAAGTTTATTGCAAAACTATCAACGTTTCGTCTTTCTACGGGACACTCGAAACGTTGACAGTTTTGTAATGAACTTTATTAATTTTTCTAAATCCCGGAGTGCCTGCTTCCATCTTTTATATAGATATATTTAGGTAGATAGAGATAAGTGTCCTTAGGGGGGATAGATCTCATGGTGTTGAGATAGAGTTGAGGGGTAAAACATCTCTGTGTTACAGAAGAGACAGCTCGTCATATTTGTAATGGAAGTTATATGAAATAAGACAGCCTTTCAACTCATAGGAACCGAATTGCTGCTGACGGTTTCTGCACCCAGTCCTCCCCCAAAGACCCCAGCAGCGGTGTGAGTGTGGGCCAGGAACGGAGTGTGAGGAGGAAGCAGAGGCTTTAATGAGATCTGAAAGGACAATTGACAGTATATATAACGTACAGGTATAGAGTCAGACCCAGATTGCTCATAGAAAAAATACATATATATTACTACATACACAGAATCAGGCATAACATGAAAAAGGTTAATGCCATATAGGAAATATAATACAGGTGCATTTCTGTATATGCATATAGTATTGTGTACTACTTAAAAAAAAAAGTATATATATATATATCTTACATACAGTGTGCTAATAATGACCATACATTGTTACTTGGCAGTCGATCCTTGTCTTTAAAACTGTTTCTGATATTGAAGGGTAAATTATTATTTTTTGCAAACTTCACTGTAGACTGCAGGAAAAGATATATAGTGAGATCTGTCATTTGTATTTAGAGTACACACATCAGCAAAAGCAAACAGGGTCTCCCAGCCTCTGATTTGTTTTCTGTAAGCAAATAACACAAAAAAAGCATGAGAGTCATTTAAAACGAATTACAATTGATTATTGTCATCAGGAAAGAAAATAGGAAAATGTAAGATCTTTAATTATTACGGGAGGGCCTCGTTAAAATGAACAATTCAGCATATGAGGGCTGCGATGTGAATAATTATTTCCTATATTTCATCTTCCTGAAAACACAGCGATAGAGACACTGTTGTGGCAGTTATTCAGCTCCCATAATCTCCTCAAAAAGAGATATCTGATGCTGACATTGAATAAAGTTTTGCAAGAACTAATATGTAGAAATAAATGGATCTTTAACATATCCCACTACCATATATACAATATATAAATATATGGTAGGGGGATATGTTAAAGATCCATTATATATGTGTGTGTGTGTGTGTGTGTGTGTGTGTGTATTACATACACAAATGCACACCACAAACATAAATAGAGAAAGAACAGTAAGGTACACTATTAGCCTATATGCACATGTATACAGTATATATATATATATATAGAGAGAGAGAGAGAGAGAGAGAGAGAGAGAGAGAGAGAGAGAGAGAGAGAGAGAGAGAGAGAGAGAGAGAGAGAGAGAGAGAGAGAGAGAGAGAGAGAGAGAGAGAGAGAGAGAGAGAGAGAGAGAGAGAGAGAGAGAGAGAGAGAGAGAGAGAGAGAGAGAGAGAGAGAGAGAGAGAGTACAATGGTGTACAATATATATATATATAATATAAAACATTACACAATGTTATTTAATTACAGGCACACACGCACACAACACACACACACGCACACACACACATGTATCATTGCTACCAGTTAGTCCCGTGGCTGTGTGAGCCATTCGTTTTTAACCCGTTCAGAGCAAGTGATCCCGCTTTCAGCGGCGAATAGGTTAATATACTAGCCCTGGAAATCCAGGTAATATTTCTCCCAGCCCCATTCAGCAGATACAAAAACCCTCGCCGTGTCTCAGTCATTCTCAGGGTCAAAGCATGAGGGAAATTGATTTATTTCCATTTGAAACATTATATGTGCTTAGTTTAAAAAAAAAAAAAAAAAAAATGTCCAAAAAGAAAAAGAAAGAGGAAAAAGAAAAGAAAAATCAGCTTTCCTTGAGCCAGGTCCCTGGCAGATACTCTTGTACAAAATTCAATCTCTATCTTTATGAGAAGTAAACTGTGTAAATAAATTGTATTAGGGCCGACCAATATATTCTCAGGTAGTTCCCTTTGTTCCAGTTCTACATGTGTGTAACAATCTAAAACCTATTTATCGAGGAAAAATCACTGGATCCGTCATAGTAAATCCTTTTATTTTGCTTTGAAGTGATTTTTTGAGGACATTTCTGCCATTCTAAACATTTGGGGCCATTGTATTGAAGCTTTTTTTCTTTTTTTTTTTTTTCTTGTTAAGAGATTCAACTTGTATGATCATGTGGGAAATACCTTAACTGGTACAAGAAATATACTTGACTGGTACTGGCGTTATTTGTGGAGTTAATGTCAAGTGCTGAATAAAACGATTTGGAAATGACACATAAGCCTCGTGTTGTACACATAATATTGGGAGAATCAAAGCTACCACACAACAAGTAAATAAGAACAAAACAGAAAACAAATAAATACGTTCATGTGTAACAAAAACTTCATGTGGACACCGTTTGCCTGTCTTGTGCTATCTCAGCTCCATCCCTTTGCCAGCGCCTTCTTCCCAGGAATCCCGCTTCTTATCGCTTATTATTAGCGCCTGGGGTTTCAGGTCTCTGAAGAAATGATTTAGTTTGTTTATACTACTATAAAAATCAAGAGCAATAGAAAAGTCATGAAATGAAGCGCGCTATCAATCACAGGGCAGCATTGTTATTCAGCAGCAACTAACAGAGATTGATAATCCTTTGATTTCTCCCTATTGTTATCACTCTGATATGCCTTCACATGTAAGTATTACACAATTATTTATCGACAAGAGAACACACACGCACACAGTGTGTATATATATATATATATATATATATATATATATATATATATATATACAAGTATATATATATATATATATATATATATATATATATATATATATATATATATATATATATATATAGTCTCTCTCTCTCCCTCTCGTTTTATATATATATATATATATATATATATAAATATCTCGTTATTTATATATATATACACACACCCATACGTATATTCAGTTGTACGTTTGCCTGTTTGTTCAATTATTCAACATTTACATATAACATACTGCATGAAATATATATATATATATATATATATATATATATATATATATATATATATATATATATATATTTCATGTGTGTGTTTGTGTGTGTGTATATATATATATATACTAAATACTCTGAGCATTGCAGTAATTTTCCGATTGTTTAGAGAAAATGTTACTCTAATCTTTTTTTTTTCACAAACAAATCCCATTTGAAATACTAAGTGTGAGCCGTCTAACATAATGCATGTGTCTTGCTACCTCTCAGCTTCTATTGCACAAGCAATTATTTTGCTTACTCCACTGGGGTGATAGCATTGCACAGCTAGGAAATAATAATAACAACCCCCATGCAAAATAAGGGGTTTTGTCAGCAACAACCAAAAATCCACCAAGGACTTTACTTCTTTCAAAGGGCAACAACCCTACAACACAAAGGCTGTGGTTCTGAGCGTGTGAATGGAGCTGGGACGGGTCCATTCCCCACTGTCCCTGTGCCTGATCTCCTCCTGCTTTAGTCCGGCCGCAAATTCTGGGTTCTGCCCTTATTGTCTCTCAATGATCCAGGTCTCCTTTACTTATATAAAATAACGCCGCCAATGTATATCACTTAGGGCACCACCATCTCGTGTCACAGCACCTGGAGATCATGTCTAGGTGTCAGGGACCTCTGGAGCAGCCACCGTCCCTCTAACAGGGCACAGGATGTGAGGCTGGAACCCAGCAGAAGAGGCATAGAAAGGGGAGAAAACTGCCCAGATTTCGCTTCTGCCGCCTCCTTTGTCCCTCTGTTCATCTCCTGTCGAAAGAGACAACTGTACAAGAGAGTACCAAAAAGAAATCAGTCTTGCATCTGCTCCGAGCATCTCCAATGTTTTGTGCTAGTAAATTGGGTGGTGAACAGGAAAAAAAAAAAAAGCCATTTATTCTGTATTATTTACCTCTGTCTTCGTGCTGCACCCCTTATGCTGCTGCTTTATACTTTCTACTAAATGAATAATCTTAATTGTATCACTTTGGGATTAAAAATCAATGTTAATCAAGAGGAGAGTGGTAAATATCAGTTTTCATTGTGCTCCACTGCTTAGTATTTTTTTTTCTTCTTCTTGTTGTGCAAATAAAAGGATAGACAAGAAAAATCAAGTCAAATAACTTGAAAAGGCCATTCTGCTCTGCTCCAAATACAATTGAAACGGATTGTTTGGGAAGCAGATCAGAAATGGTACAGAATTTTGCACTTAATTTCCTCAGTTATCATTTACAATAAGGACCTCTCGGCTTGACAGCCAAGTCTAAACAGTAGTAAATTAGTACAAATTTATACTGATTTTACTCTAATAATCGTAATAAAAGCTTATAGATTTGGCACTAATTACATAAATGCCTAATGATCTTGAAAATTACTCTGGTTAGAAATATATTACTAATCTAAACTTTGTTGTTGGCTGGCTTTGAAAAATCAGAGCATTAGAAATGGTTCGCTTCACTTGTGCAAAGCACTTGAAATTGTTCTCTAGTCTTTTAACATATTCAGATGAAAATAAAAAGGCATTTAACTTTATTTACTGCACGAAATTGAGTTTGTATACGTAAGATGTACTTAAAATCGGTGATGTTACATCTTGGAAAGTGTTCAATTACAACTATTAAGCCTTCAAAGAAAACCTCAGACATTAAGCATGACCAAGTTGCAATCTGACCAACGTAGCCCGACACCTTATTAATACAATTTGTTTTGGATTCAAATTGCCTTCCTTGGATAATGTGTGGATGTCACAAGATGTTCAATGGGATTTGTTTATCTAAATCTGCACCAGCAGCCTAAACAATTTAAAGGGAATTAAAATAATAATGCAAATAATAATATTTATCATGCAGTGGAATAACACTAAAATAAAATGAAAAATACCCGTAGCCATGGAAAACAATATCATGTAATGCAACACGTAAGAAAACAAAGGGGGTAATATTTACTTTGTTATGATTAGTTATGTAGCTATTGCGTCTTGTTATGGTGGCTGTAAATCAGAGTTTGCTATAGCTGTTACAGTGAACTGTATGGGACAAGCTGAAAGCATGAGCGAATTTGCCCCTGTGATTGCATGATGGTAACCCAAACACAGAGTGCCTCATTGCAGCCAGACTCTTACGTTTTGTAAGGAGTTCTGAATATGACATGTGGCAGTTTTAGCCATGAGAAACAGAGCATGAACACAAATATTAAATACAAACAGGATCCCCACTACAAACCAATACAAGTTATTGAATGGGTGTGCCTGTATCATCTCAGACATTAGAACCCATTTAAATAGCGGGCAATTGGTACACTAAATCTCCCCTATCACCAACAGTGCATTTAACACTGCAAACCTCCCAGTATTTTTCTCACACTGTTAATTCTATTATGTGAAAACAACAACAACAACACATAGTTGTATGAAATGATACCTTTATTAGCTATCTGATATCTAAGCCCCACCACCCCCGGCATGCAATTGACTATAATAATTGGTTCTGTTAATTTCGAGTATTCACTCTGCCTACCATCAACTAATCATGCAATGGGATCACCTTGCAGTAGATGACTGGTGATGATTTCAGGCATTATAGGATGGATTGTGACATTGGAAAGAGAGCAGGGAGATGTGGCATTGGTAGAAGTGACAGGGAGTGAGAGAGCAGCCGGGCTGGGGGTGCTGAGAGCCCCCATGCACTCACACTCTGAGCAGCAGCAGCAGCAGCAACAGGACAGGCAGAGGCACAGGGAGCTGAGCCCCTGACATTTGCAGCTCGCTCTGTGATTGGTCAGAGCTGCCAGCCGCTCAGCGGCTCACCCAAGCGCTAAGCACCTCCCCGCCTCTCAAAAGGACATTATAATGCAAGGGACCCCCCTTTTTAAGCACAAACCGAATTTTCTTTCATTTAGCTTATCTATATCTATCTATCTATTTTATTATTTTTTTTTTATTTTAAAATCGTTAAACAGCCGGCAGGATTTGGGGGGGACAGGCTTTCGCCCTGGAGCGGTACGCGATGCTGTCTCACGCCGACCTCCTGGACGCCCGGCTCGGTGAGTCTGTGCCACCCCTCTCCCCTCCCAGGAAACCGCCAATTTGTGCCTGATTTCGCCTTAATCCGATCTAAATGGGCTAATTCCTTCTAAAGTAATTGTGCAGTATTCCACTTTAATTTGATTTAACTGGAGTCTTATAATACATGTAATCTGCAGATGCAAGGAACCTGGATATAATTATCATTCCCTATAAATAATTATTTCGTTTAGGGTTTTTTTTTTGGTTGTTTTTTCCCCCCCTTTGAAGTTACTTTGTTTCCTATTACTTTGCTTTTTTCTAATTTTTTTTTTTACTTTTTCTCTATTGACTTAGAAAGGGCAGTTTGCGTTTGTCTGATGGGTAGTATACATAAAAACGATTTCAGATGGAGTAGTTTGCCAGGTTTTTCCTATCCCGTTGACTGATTGGGAAAGTTAGTTTTTAAGATTGTTGAGTTTTCAGGCTGGGGTGGAAAATGTGTTTGCAAAGAGCGTTTCTCCTGATGCCAATGGCTTGCAGGCTCTTCACTGAACTCTTTGTGTGTGATGGAAAGTTGGGTCCTTTGAGTGTGGATGTGGAGCTCGGATAGGCAAGAGATGCTTGGTATAGTGGATGCCTGAGGCAAGGGTGCAGGTGCCCTAGCACAAGGTTACGATGTACAGGGTACCCGAGATGCAATGCCACCCAGACATGTTTTATTGTATGGCGGAGAGGACCAATTGGCGATTCCAAGGAGAAGGTGAGGTGCCCTGTATAGGTTGAGGTTTGGGACAAAGATACTGGGGAATTGGATGAAGATGATAAGATGCTTAGGCTGGATAGTGAAAAATGCTGAAAGGATAAGTTGCCCGTGTAGTAGGGAAGAGTGAAGGGTATAATAGTCTTGGACTATTTAATAAGGTAGTCATGCAGTAGGTGAGGTGCCCATTCTAGAGAATTGTATTGCTAGTTAACTGGGTAATATGCCTGCACAGATCGTGAATTGTACCTGCTGGGGTATGATGGACCTGGGCACATGGATAAGAAGCTTTAATAGTGGGTCAGACCCCTGGCACGGTATAATGTATAAGGTAGCACTGCAGTAGCCCTGGTTATAGGATGAGGCCCCATATCCCAGCTCACAGCTGAATCCCTCCTTTGCAGGTATGAAGGACGCTGCTGAGCTGCTGGGGCACCGGGAGGCGGTGAAGTGCCGCATGGGGGTGGGAGGCTCAGACTCGGTGCACCCGGGAGATCTGGCCCCCAACGCGGACCAAGTGGAAGGCACCACCATGCTTCCCGGCGAGGACATCACCAACGTGGGCTCCAACCAGTCTTCACTGGCCGTCACCTCCAAAGACCCAGATAAGCAGCAGCAGAATTCCAACCAGACGGGTCAGCAGCAGAACCAGAGCCAGCAGAAGCAGAAGAGACACCGGACCCGCTTCACCCCGGCGCAGCTCAACGAACTGGAAAGGAGCTTCGCGAAGACCCACTACCCAGACATCTTCATGAGGGAAGAGCTGGCACTGAGGATCGGCCTGACAGAGTCCAGAGTCCAGGTAAGGGTGACACAACCTGCAAGGTGTCTCTTACACAGCACTATCCATGACAGCCTCCCATTCCCATACTTTACTTCCTACCCCGAAGAACCGCCCAGACCCACAGGCTTAATAACTTTGTGTACTTATTGTCCAAAGTGTCCTGTTATCAGAAATAGGGGTGAATGTTTGTTCCCTAACATAGAAATGCGTTTTTTTAGAAGAGAAAGAATATAGAATAACAATACAGAACAACATATCCAAACTGCAATGATGCAAAAACAGCTGCTTAAAAACGAGCAAACTGTGTGTTAGGAGATTAACATCTGAAGCACCAAATGAAATATCAAAATCTAAAATCTATACCAGCAATGTCAAAATAAAGAGATATTTGTTCAATTTGAAAGTAGCGGAACACAGAATAAACAGGAATGTGTATAATTAATAGAATAAACCTAAATAAACCTTTCATACGTTATTTCACATAATTAGTCGTTTTATTGATTTTACCCTATGATTCATATGAACATTTGTTTCAGTATGTTTGTTATCGTGTGTCCAAAAATGTGGTTAGGCTATGCCAGCAGCATATGAAAAAACTGAATACATAGCTTCAATATATATATATATATATATATATATATATATATATATATATATATATATATATATATATATATATATATATATTGAAGCTATGTATTATATATACACATATACATATATATCTAAATCCAATACAAATATATGTTGTTTTTCTTTTACGTTTGTTAGTACTGATGAATTTGCCTAAAATTGTGGGCTGCATGAGACACAGCGAGCTATCCGTGGTACTGAAAATCCGTCAACAGGGACAATTCCTTCCTCCAAAATCATCTAATTTTCCATTTACATGACATCTGCACAAACGCAGGGTCCTTCATTCAAAAACTTCTAATAATTTCCCGCAATTCTGATTCCGAATCATTCTGCTTAAAAAAAAATATATATACAACGAAAAAGCATTTAATTTAATTTACTGCTGAAATCACAGCACTGAAAACCTATTCAGAAATCCTTGCATACATTTCAAACCTATGCGTTTTCTGGCAACAATAAAGGAGGAACATTTGTGTCTACAGGGGCTTTTTAAACTTGGGGATTTAATTATATTGTTGAATCGTGGGAAGTGGCTGATCAAATATCTTAACAAGACACGTTTTAAATATCAATGAACGCAACTTAAAATACTTACACTGACAGTCACAATGCATTTATTTTGAAACAAAAACAATATTTATTTTAGGTTTATTGGACCTAATTATGGGTTGCACTGCATATTTTACATTTGTTTTCATTTTTTAAGGCGTAGAACATCCATATCTTTCATTTTTAATATAAAACGTCAACTTGTACCATGGAACAAATAGCCTTATTTAAAAAATAACACTTTTCCCAAATGCCTATAATCATACTTAAAATAAAAGCACGCTCATTTAATGTAACAATAAATATAAAGCGAACATATTAACTGTATATTTCTGTAAAAAATAATAATAGTGCTGCTACAGAAACGTATTTTGCAATAATGTTCTATAGTTAGAAAAGTAATCAGTAAAACATCACTGTGGTAATTACATTTCTAAATGATTAAACCCGTCTAATCTAAAAATCTGGTAAATATATTTACTTCACTATGTAGTGTATAATTTACTTCTTTACAAAATGTACATTAAATAGTAATTGCTTCATGTTTTTATGAGTACTTTATATATTTCATATAATTGAGCAGATTGTCTGACACTTCCTGCAGTCTGCCAGGGATTTGGGGTGAATAAGAAATTATTTTAACAGTTCGTTTTCTTTTACTGTAGCTTCTATAAGAGACGATTCTGCGCGCTTTGAGAAATGATCCACTGTTATTAGATTTAGGTAATATACCATGCTCACATTAAAAATAATAATACAGAGATTTATACCATAATCAGACCAATTCAGTGCCTGCCAGGGTCTGCTTTGCCAGCTATAAAACCATTCCTTTTATAGCACACCATTATTAGAAACCAATTTCAGAATTATTTATAACCCGGGATGGCTTATTAAGCAGCAATGCGAGAATCATGCAAATTATGCGATCAAATGCAATATAATAAGCATAATCATTAGTCTCTAGCACGGATTAATTAACTTTCGATATTATATTTACATTAAAAACAAATCAGTGGAATAACTTCAGCACAGTGTGTGTGTGTGTGTGTGTGTGTGTGTGTGTGTGTGTGTGTGTGTGTGTGTGTGTGTGTGTGTGTGTGTGTGTGTGTGTGTGTGTGTGTGTGTGTGTGTGTGTGTGTGTGTGTGTGTGTGTGTGTGTGTGTGTGTGTGTGTGATGTAGCCTAAGTCACCATGTCCTATGAAATGGTCCTGTCAGCTGCCACATCTTAATAGGGGAGCAAGCTGAGAATATTTTCTAGTTTTCTAATGGAATGAGAAATTGCATTTTCTTCCTCTCCCAGCACTATTAACGTGTAATGAATTCGGCCCAGAGTTCACGGCTGGCTGATCGAAATGAACCTGAGATCCGAGCTTTAATACAACTCTCCAGATTTCCTACCAAATCTTCACATTAATCATCTCCAAGTAGGATTCCAATGAGATCTTCATAAAGGTTGTCTCCTGGAGGAAAGGGAAGCAGCACCCCTTCCTCTCCCTCACTTTCTTTCTAACCCATTTACAGCTGAGAAATTAAACGGGTAATATATTCTCCCATGCCTTTACGGTATGTCTATATTATGACAATATGAGTTGATTTTTCGACCCTGTCTCTGGGGTGTATTACACTTCCACTAATAATACTTTCTTAACACCCAGCGAAAAGTTGCCAGGCAAAGGCAATGCAAAGTTGTGCTAATATAATGAGTGATTTTAAGTGTATTATATTAGGGGCATTATTCCTATCCCTGTCCCATGCTTGTGAAGCAGTTGGGTATTTAAGCTTGAAATGCTCATGTTATAACCATTTGCACTGATGCTAAGAGCTGCTGCAATCAAACCTGATGGATGTTCTTTAAAGGGCTGCTAAACCATGAAACATAAAACGATATTTCGTCTTCGCAATTTAACTAGTAGCTCTCAAACATAATGGAACAAGTTTCTCGATTATTCATGTAATGTTTACATCTTTAATAGCTCGTAGTTGTCTCTAATGGTTGGCAATAATTCTTTCTATAGTCTCTTCAATATACAGTATGTCATTAAACAATACGAGCAAGAGTTGGAAGCCAAAATCAGGCTACATTTTCTATTTCAACATTAATACTCAAAGCTGTCCATGCAGTATTAAGCTATCCCTTTACATTGAGGGGCAGGATACTGTTAATTCCAGTGTTTTCAATACATTTCATAATTGGGACTCTGCCAATTTAATACTAAGGCCCCCTATAAAATTTTTTTTTGAGGAGGGCTGTTCCAATTTTTTCTTATTTACAATTATGTGTCAATTCAATTAGCTAATGTCTACATTTACTAAAATGTTGACAATGCTGAATAAGGATTCCAAATAAAATATCCTTTAATGTCTCTTTTTTTCGTTTGGTTATGATGTGATTTGGAAGGTATTTCGGTCATACAATTTCCAGGTAAAGCTGTTGGGGCATTTTCAGGGGTGAGTTAAAAAAAAACAAAAAAAGAAAAGGATCATTCACAGTGTTAAATGCTCATCTGACCATACATGTCAAAGCTGTGAGTGACAGCAGCCATCCTCCTGAGCAGAGGTCACACAGCATGCGGTGCGGGGCCTAATGGCACCGAAGGTGTTAAACACCCCAGCTCAGGTACAGTGAGCTCATTTTTTAGATGTAATAACTACGTAAGGTGTCTACAAATCTATATATGTGTGTATA
This sequence comes from Ascaphus truei, assembly GCF_040206685.1. Lineage (NCBI taxonomy): Eukaryota > Metazoa > Chordata > Amphibia > Anura > Ascaphidae > Ascaphus > Ascaphus truei. The sequence goes on from NC_134483.1 coordinate 86,609,341, forward strand.
AATACTGTATATTTCTTTTAGTTATAATTTTTTTTCTTTATATATATATATATATATATATATATATATATATATATATATATATATATATATATATATATATATATAAAGAAAAAAAATTATAACTAAAAGAAATATACAGTATTTATTTCTGGTCCTTAACACTTTCCTTTCTGCGATAAGTGCACGATGTTGTATCATGTCCCAAAATAATAAGTTATGTTTCACAATTGCTGCAAATGCTATTAATGGTATTTTAACATCGAATACGTTAAGTAATTATGTCCTGCAGCCTAACTTTTTATACAAATGCATTAATGTCATATTGAACGTCGTGAAAATGTAATTAGTATAATACATATATTGTTGTACTTCGTAATATCATTTCCTTAGAGTCTGTCTTCAACAGATAATAATTTTAAAATGACGAACATAATGGCAAAAAAATACAAAAATAGTGTCATTTACCCCACTGTGGTTTTTAAAAAAAAACCTATATCGTGAATTTACACATACACTGTCGGTGTAAACGAGTGGGTAAATTAAAATGAGACTGAAATATTTAGGTGACTGCTGCTAAAAAAATTATTGTGAAGCGAAAGAAACGTTGAAGAATATACGATTTGGATTTTTTTTAATGATAATCATGGACACACACACACACACACACACACACACACACACACACACACACACACACACACACACACACACACACACACACACACACACACACACACACACACACACACACACACACACACACACACACACACACACACACACACACACACACACACACACACAATAACCAGCACTTACAGGGCTCGCAAAAAGTGAAAAAGTTTACTTCAAGAAAATCACCGTTTGGATCCTGCACAGAGGACCTTCCTCAAGATAGCAAGATAGTATTTAATAATAAATCCACATGAATGTTTATAACCTGAAAAAAATAAAATAAACTTTCATTCAGTTATAGATTTTTTTTTTTTTGCAACAGTTACACTTCTCATATCGCCCGATTTATGATTTTGGGTG